>NC_052669.1:12300769-12518269 GCF_016802725.1 Solenopsis invicta | reverse complement strand
TTTTTCGCAAAAAAAAATCTTGGGAATATTTTTTAGGAAATTTCCAAGCGGTCACCCATCCAAGTCGCCACTCCGGTGAACGTTGCTTGACTTCTGTGATCGCTGCGAATTGATCCCTCGTGATGACCTGTGAACACTTTATGCTGATATGTGTATATAACTAGTAGATCAGGTCAATATACGTTATCGAAAAAATGAAATACGTATAATTAAAGCACAATATTTATATAAACAAATATAAAATTATAGTTTTTTTTACTAATTTTGCAAATGCAGAATAGCATTTAGAATAACTTTTCTGTTATTTGTTTAAATAAAAATGTAATTAGAAAATATATATCAATATGATACAATAATTAAATTAAATATGAAAAAATTTTTTATTAAAAAAACAATTAAAAACTATTGTTTGTTCATTGGGCTGTAGATCAAGGTTTTTTTATACATAGACCTATTACGTCTACTGATATAAATATTTATAAATAAATATAAGCACTAAGACCTAGCTACGACCGAAGAAGGCTTTCTTACTATCATTGTGTTGTTACACTATCGGTCCAATAACATATTTGTAATTTGAATCACGCGCCTAGAATGCGTTGTCATTCATATACCAATTGCGAGAAATATCACTGTGCCCTAGTGGTCGAGATGGTAAGATACCGGGACCGGAGATTCCGGAGGTGCCAGGTTCGAACCCTGGGTGGGGTGTTATTTTTCGCAATAAATTTCTTACAGTTTTTTCAGGGGGGAATGGGTATATAGATGCAAATCAGCATCAAGTATATTAAATTAATTAATTTAATATAAGTAGTGATATTACTAATTCTTATTCGACATGCTGTGTTATAACCGAAAATTAATTCGGCGCACATTCTGGTTGAGTTCGGAGAAGTATATAAAAATCACATAAATAAATATAAGCACTAAGACCTAGCTACGACCGAAGAAGGCTTTCTTACTATCATTGTATTGTTACGGTCCAATAATATATTTGTAATAAATATTTGTTTCTTAACAATACTGTGATACACACAGCACCACGGGATCGCATGCATTTTCTAGATGTTTTAGAGTCAACATTTGAAGAATGTCTGCAGACTGCAATCTATGCAAAGTCGCTTTGCAAGTTAACTCTGAAAGCCTGATTTGGTTAAGTCGACTTACAGTTGATATATGGACGGTTGTACTGTTAGGGAATGTAGAGATTCAGTAGAAAATTTAGTAACGTCGCCCGACCTTAGTTTTGCTAAATGCGGATGAATAATTATGGATAAGTTAAATTAATATATTATTATACGCGAATTATTCTGTTTTGGCTTTTTATTGCCATTACTTTATTAAAAAATTATGATATTGCAATGTTTCTGGAATATTACTGGCATATGCCATAAGATGTTGCAGGCATATTGCATTTATGTTTCTGCAATGTCTCCGTAATATTGCATTGCAATCTGCAACTTTGCAACATTGCTGCAATATTGCTGCAATTTCCTGTACTGTATGGGATGCTCAATTGTAAGTTTTCATTGGATGATTCTAGCATATAGCGTCATTAATCTGATTTGGGTTTGGTTAAAGCCCACTGCACTTGAAAACGCTATAATTAAAAAAAAAATTTTGACGCTTGTGCAAACGCAATAATGTGGACTGATGTTTCTTGCGTTATAATGTAAATTACATTAAGCTCGTTGGTAATGTACGGAGATAAAGACCAATAATATTTGATTGGAGATGGCGAAATCATGGTTAAGTAATGACACGTAAATGTAAAGTTATCCTAATTAAAAAACAATCTTATTGAAGTAATGAATAAATAATGAGGAATTTAAAATTTGGACAGAATAATTTAAACTTACGTGGAAAATGTCATGCTTATTAGTTAAGATTTTTGTCACGATCAAAGTTTTTTGGTCCTAGTGGAGCACACTATTGACAGTTTGTTTCCGAGGTTTCTAGATTGGGGTGCAAAAATTCTGATGTTACTTATGTTGGTCAATCCAAAGAAAAAAAAACTTAAGATGCTAATCAGAAAACATCGAAATAATATTAAACTAGATATTGATAAACATTCGATCGTCTCTGGGCCTATATTCTGTAACTCTTAACGACAGCTAGGGATATCGTTACGTGTCGTTGCGCAGCTTTTCTACCATGTATAATATCTGCGCAACAACGCTTTAACGATACCGAATTGTAGCTAAGGAGTTACAGAATTCCGCTACTGATCACATAATTTTATGTAATAATTTTGACTGGAAACATGTGACGATTTTAGATAGGGAGGTTAATTATCATAAACGTCTTGTACATCTTTTCCAAAATGATACACATCGAAGAACACAAAGAAACAGAATTAATCTTATAAAAGGTATAGAATTATGAGATTTAAAGGGCTAAAGTTGCGAATCAGTTTTGTTGTTTTATATATAATACTCTTTGGTTAAAGTTTTTCTCATAATTTTTATACGAATTGGAACATTTTTCGAAAATGCTTAGAAATTCTGCGTCTTCTCTTAGAACTTTTCATACATGTGAATTTTGAAATATTCTGAGATTTCTCATCTCACAATTTTTAACAAATACTTTTAACTTCTTTAGATTATTAGATTTATAATGTTTTATAAAAAATTATAAAGATGTTGTGAGAAATTATACAAAAAAAGTCTGAGAAAAATATTGACCAGAAGTCTGCACGTTATTCGATCCTGCTCGGAGCGCGTTTGTGCTCTCAACCAAAGTAGCTGACATCTAAGAAGCGTTTAGCAAATTACAAGTGCAATCGATAAGTCACCTTTTTATGATAAAACGTGGGGACAACCATTAATGAACACCCTGTGTATATGCGTGTGCGTGTGCGTTTGCGTGTGCGTGTGCGTGTGTGTGTGTGTGTGTGTGTGTGTGTGTGTGTGTAATCTTTATACATTGATCTAGGACATCCTGTACACACACGCGCACGCATACACAACATACACATTTATGTATATGTAGGGTGTCTCAGACCAATGTATAAAGACTATTACGATGAGGTAGAAAGGATCGAGATAAATCAAAAAGTCATATACCATTTTGCGATATTTGCAATAATTTTTGAGTAATAAAATATTAAAGTCAGACGAATAAGAGCGCGCGGAGAGACAAGCAATTGGTCGTCTGAACTATAGGACCACCCACCGCGGTCCGACTGTAGGCTACGGTAAGTGGCGTGCGGCGACAGGAGGATAACTTGGCACCGCCCTGCTACCTCATGCCCCCGCACCATGTCGAGACTCACGGTCCTACGGCTCAAGTGAGCGATTGCTTGTTTCTCCGCGCACTCTTATTCATCTGACTTTAATATTTTATTACTTGAAAATTATTGCAAATATCGCAAAATGGTATTAGATTTTTTGATTTATCTCGATTTTTTCTACCTCATCGTGATAATCTTTATACATTGGTTTGAGACACCCTGTATATACGGGGTGATTATTAATAGTTGTACCCATTTTTTACCATAGAAGCATGATTTTCCGACGCATTTGTAATTTCTAATATAATAATATGTTAGAAATACATATTGTCGATAAATCATGCTCCTATGGTAAAAAGTGAGTACAACCATTAATAATTACACTGTCCCTAGTAGCACAAAATATTAGTCCAATATTGAAAAAATCATGTAAACCTAATATTATATATTGGGTGTGAATTGATTTTCAATATTGGTCTAATATTAAAATGTTTATATTGACTCTTATTTAACTAATATTGAAGTTGCAATATTGGTCCAATATTGAAATAATCATGTAAATCTATTATTATATATTGGGTATGAATTGATTTTCAATATTGGTCCAATATTAAAATGTCTATATCGACTCTTATTTAACCAATACTGGAGTTGCAATATTGGTCCAATATTGAAAAAAAATATAAATATTACATATTAGCTGTACATTAGGTTTTCAATGGGTCCAATATTAAAAAGTCGACACTTTGTCTTATTTAATCAATATTGGAGCTGCAATATTAGTTGAATTTTTTTTGGACCCAGGCGGTCACTCATCAAAATCGCGACTTTGGTGAACATTGCTTGATCTCTGTGATCGCTGCGAATTAATCCTTTGTGATGACCTGTGCACACTGTGCTGATACGTGTATATAACTGATAGATCAGGTCAATGTACATTATCAAAAAAATGAAATATGTATAATTAAAGCATATTATTTATATAAACAAATATAAAATTATAGTTTCTTTACTAACTTCAAAAATGCAGAATAGTATCTGGAATAACTTTTTTGTCATTTGTTTAAATAAGAATGCAATTAGAAAATATATGTCAATATAATACAGTAATTAAATTAAATATAAAAAAAATTTTTATAAAAGAAATTTTTTTAAACAATTAAAATATTAGAAAATAAATACAAGGTTTAAGGCTCCTAAAGAATAACAACTTAAATGAGACAAGAAAAGCTTTAAGGCCGTGAAGGGTGTTGTGCGCCAATACAAAACAAATAGCAATGTAAATAAAGTAAAAGTTTTGATTGTTTAATAACTAGTTATTTTTAGTACAATGTTTGAATCTATAAAATCGAAACAATTAATTAGTAAATTATATCACAAACTTAACGCAACATAAATTAATAAATTAAGATCTTACCGGATATATCTGCGATATCAGCTTATGCAAACGTACCACATTGAAATGTGCTTAACACAATGTGTCGAAAAGCGTCTTAGTTTGAGATGCATCCTCGAGGAATGAGCAAAAGAACATTGTTTTCGGAACATGATTTTAAGTAAGCCCGTACAAAAAAAAAGGAGAAAACAGACAACAATATTCAATGTCAGAATGTAAAAAAATAAATAAATAAATAACGATACAAATAATAATAAATATAATAGATAAAGAGCTGTACAAGTCAAAATAATAAAATTGTAAGAAGGAAAAGACTAAAATATAGCAAAATTTATTGACATAAAGAAAACAAATCGAGCATTGTGTGTTGGCACAATAAAACGACAAAAATAAGCAAAACTTACACATACTAAATAGCGTCACAATCACTAGGCAAAATGTAGTTAAAAATTTATCATAATAGCTGTCACATTATGACAACAGAAACGTGGCAAAGATGCAGCTCGATCTGTCTCATTAAGTACTGACAGCAAAAATGTAGCACGACGTGCCGTCATGACGGCAAAAACACGGCAAGTATGAAACGCGATTTACTTTATCAGCTATTGACGGCAAAACCGCAACAGAAATCAAGCACAGTGTGCCGTCACGACAGCTAAAACGCGGCAAATATAGAACACGAATTGATTAATTGTAATTTCGGATTGAAATGGATTTAACAAGTGAGTATTGGCGCCACCGCTAGGCGGCCACGCCGCGGGGATCTTCTCGTGATTCGAGTACGACCACATGCGTTATATCTAGGTGCCACCGCGGCCGACTTCCCAGCTCATACTTCAGTGAAAAATACTTTTAGAAGCTGTTTGTTGTAACCTTGAGATGAATACTCGCTCTCATTCTTTTTAAACGTAATGTGTGTGTGGAACGCTGTTCCACATAAAATTTTATATTTTTACATGTAAATAACAATTTGTATTGTTATTTCATTTTGTACATAAATTAATTGTTTAATTCAAATTTCATCTTTTTTTAATCTTTTTTAACGAAAAGAAACAAGAAATATTTTTTTTGTAAATTAAACATTTATTATGTTTACATTAATTTATTCTGTTTTAATAAATTTATTGGGTTTTGATCTTATTTTTGATTGGTCTTAATATTTTTGGTGCAGAAATCCCGATCGATTCGGATTACTTTTTTTTTAATCGCATATTTTTGGCAGATTTGTATCTGTCGCGTTTTAGTTGTCATGTTGTGACGGCACACTGTGCTCGATTTTTGCTGCGGTTTTGCCGTCAACAGCTGATAAAGCAGATCGCGTTTCATACCTGCCGCGTTTTTGCCGTCACGCCATGACGGCACGCTGTGCTCGATTTTTGCTGTATTTTTGCTGTCAGTATTTAATGATGCAGATTGTGCTGCGTTTTTGCCACGTTTCTGGTGTCATAACGTGACAATACTTGGTGCTGTATTTCTGCTGTCTTTCTGCTGTCAGTTTGTGATATTGCAAACTGTGCTTGATATTTGCTATGTATTTGCTGTCACGATGACAGCAGATAATGCTCAATTATTGCTGCGTTTCTATCGTCGTTCTATGTTGGCATGTTGTGCCGTTGGATACTATGCTTAATGAGGAAGCAGCAGCTTGAAATCTGTTGTTAATTCGTGATCAAGTTTGCTGGCAAACTGACAGCAAGCTGCTGGCATTTAGCTATCTGGGTAGCTTTATCCTGTAAAGAGCGTGAATTGTAATTTATTTTATAAAATATTTACAAAGTATTATAATAGCATTATTTGAATAATATTTCAACTCTGCATAAATATTTTGGTAATGATTTTTTATGAACACTTAACAATATAGAAGTTATGAAAACATTTTCTTGCAATGTTACACATTTAATACTGCGGAGAAATTATTATAAATAATAATTTTGAAATTTGTAACTAAATATCCGCAAAAATTTACCATAGAAATTGTTATGCAAAATTTTAATACGATAAAGTCGTTTATTATGATACTTTTTTTTAAAGGCTTATATTTATTTAATGCATATCATTAACTCTTATTTTTATATCCAAATTATAGTAAATATATTTAAGTTTCATTACTAAAGGTTAGCAACCGATAATAGTTATACTTTGTTGTATATGAAATTTTTTAGCAAAATTGCTGATACAGAAATAGTGTTCTTAATATGAGACACAAAGACTTTTTTATATGAGATGGGTCTTATCGACTTGAACCTTACTAGGTTCAAATTAGACTTCAGACTCAAAATCTAGTTGTCCAATCAAATGGCTTTTTTGAACTCAAAAAGTTTTGTACATAACATTTTTTTTTTTTTCTAATTTATTCTCTTCGAGATATTTAAAAATTTTAATGTTAATGCTGAAACTCATAACTTTCAAGTCTCATAATTTGAAAGTTTTTAATGAAGAACTTTATTATAGCATTTTGGAAAGCTCTCAAAGTCAGAATATGCAATAATGAATGGAGATTTTTGAATGTCTCATATTATGAATTCTACGCTTTATGGTTTTACGATCACCAAATCTAATATTTATAATTAAGTATACTTATCACATCCCGTATTTTTTTATTAATACGATTTTATTCTATTACTGTATGCAGAATTTAATATCAAATATTTATTTATTTTGTAATAAACAATGTTTAAAGACTTATCTCAGTAAATTTTGACAAGAGGCAATTAAAAAATTTTTTTTAACGACTGCACGCATGATCTAATAATGATCCGAATTTTCTACTAAATAAATTTCACCCTAAGAGTAATAAGTTTAAAATAATCAACCACATGCGTTTATTAATGCAGCAGAAACCTCGCTACTTCATATTAGGAACCTATCCCATAATAGGCGACTTTATCTTAATATTGTCACAGTAATAATATTTATTATTGTATAAACATGAACAGTTTGTTTGTAATAGTGACAATAACAGTTCACACGATTTTTGAAGCACTTCTTTTTTTTTTTTAAGAGATTGAAAGTAAATACTTATCTGTATTTAGATATTTTATATTCGTATATTACAATGTGGGATAAAAAATATAATTTTTTATATAAAAAATCAAAGTATTTAAAATTTTTAAAACAGCATCATACAATTTTGTTCATAATATTGTTATAATTCTCAAACATATTCAATGCGCTATGGAAAATGTCATATTTATTAATATCACTTTTATTGATACACAAACACGTAATGTTTATCATAAATATCTATTAGTAAAGAAAGACTATGTAATTTATATGAATATTTTGTTGATTTTATTAGTATTTAGTATTAAATTGCAACAAGGACTTCCGTTTCCGGTAGCGAGAGTGATAGTCGTGTGCTTGTAAGGTGTGTTTGGTGAGATTGGCGAGAACGGGTAGAGAGGAGGGAGGTATAGGAGAGGAGGAAGAAGGAGGGGTAGAGGAAAAAGAGAGAAACTCAAAAGATGGAAAGATGAATGGAGAGGGAAAGAAATTGTGTGGTTTTTTTAAAGGAATTAGGATAGTCAAGTCTGAACGGATGCATAAAGGGAGATGAGGAGGGAGAATGGACGTATACTGGAAGGAAGGGGGGACTGTAATTGACTACGTAATTGGGAATGAGGATACGAGAGGGAAAGTGGTAAAAATGAAGGTGGAGGACTGGGTGGATTCTAACCATCAGCCATTAACTACGTACGTGAAGGGGAGAGGAAGGAGGGAGGAATGAATTGGGAAAAGGAAAGGAAGAGAAAGAAGAGGGGTTTGGACGGAAAAGGGAAGGAAAAAATTTGAGGAATACGTGGGCAAGAGGGATAGTGTTTCGGAGGGGTTGAGGAGGGTTGGAAAAAATTGAAAAAGAGAGTGAAAGGTGCATTGGAAAGAGTAGAGAGAGAAGAGAAAAAGGTGCGGAGAGGATGGTGGGATATGGAATGTAGGAGTATGAAAAGAGAAGTAAGGGAAAAGTTTAAAAAGTGGAAGAAAAGAGGAGGGAAGGGGGAGAAATATAAGGAGATGGGAAAGAGATACAGAGAGTATTGTAAGGAAAGGAAAATAAGGGAAAGAGAAAGATGGGAGAGGGAATTGGAAGGTGTAAGAACAGAAGAGGATGTATGGAGGGTAGTGAACAGGGGAGGAGAAAGAGAGTCAGGGAAGGGATCGTAATGAGGGAATGGGAGGGACACTTTAGAAAAGTGTTGGGGGAATGGAGTGGCGGATGAGAGGGGAGGTGAGGGGAAGAGAAGGAGTAGAGGATGATGATATCAGTAGGGAAGATGATATCAGTAAGGAAGAAATAGCAAGAGCGGCAAGGAAACTGAAGGAGGGAAAAGCAGCAGGAAGGGGTGGTATTGTAAATAAAGTATGGAAATATGGGGAAAAAAAATAAAGGAATGGCTGTAGGAAATATGTAACAGAGTGTGGAGAGGAGATGGGTGGCCGGAGGAATGAAGGGAGGGGCTGGTAGTACCGGTAGTGAAAAAAGAGGAGGGGGAGAGGGTTGAAGAATGTAGAGGGATCACGTTAACGCAAACGGCATACAAGGTGTACGTAACGGTACTTGCGGAGAGATTAAGGGAGGAGGTGGAGAGTAAAAGGATACTCTCACCGAGTCAAACGGGGTTTAGGAGAGGGGTAGGCACGATTGATCAAATCTACGTACTGAATTATCTGATAAACAAGAGGGTGGCGGTGAGAAAGGGCAAGATGGTGGTGCTATTTGTAGATTTGAAAGCAAGGTTTGACTCGGATAGGGAAATTTTCATACAGATGATGAGGGAGAGGGGAGTTAGAGAAAGTTTGGTCGTGAGATGCGAGGAGATACTGGATGAGAGCATAAGTAGAGTGAGGGTGGGGGATAAGGTAGGGAAAACTTCTGGACGGGGAGAGGGGTAAGACAGGGGTGCCCATGCTTATTTACGCTGTTGCTGGCGGATTTAGATGAGCAGTTAGAGAGGGAGGGGTAGGGGGAGTGATGATAAAGGGAAGGAAAATATACTCATTGGCGTATGCAGATGATGTGGCAGTGGTTCCAGAGGAGGAGACAGGGATGGAAAGGATGATTAAGGCACTGGAAAGTTATGTAGAACGGAAGGGATTAGAGGTCAATGTGGAGAAGACGAAGGTGTAGAAGGGGGTGCGGGAGACAGAAAAAGATGGAGTGGAAATGGAAAGAAAGAGAGATAGAAGAGGTGAGAAAATACAAATATCTAGGGTATGTAATGATGGCAAATGGGGGTCAGAAAAAAACATATAGAGGAGTGAGTTAACAAGGGAGCGGTGGTGAGGAGAGAAGTGTAGGGGATAGGAAAGAGGAAGTTTGAAAAAGATTGGTTGAGAAAGATATGGTTGTTTGATAGATTGGTTTGGACGGTAATGGGATTCGGAATGGAGATATGGAGCTGAAAAGAAAGAAAGAAGGTAGAGAGGATACAGTACAGGTTCTTGAAGTGGATTTTGGGAGTTGGGAGGTACACACCGGGGTAGATGGTAAGGGAGGAAATGCAGAGGGAAATGTTGAGGGGGAGGGCAGGATTGAGGGCATGGAGTTATGAAAAGAAACTGGGAGAGGGAAGGGGAGAAGAGCTGGCGAGGTTGTGTTTGGAGGAAATGGAAGATAGAGCGAAGGTAGGAAAAGTGATGGGTAAATGGGAAGAGGAAAGGAGAGATTTTTATGAGGAGAAGAGCTGCAGCTTCATTGAGATAGAAAAGATGAGAGAGGGGGGAAGAGGTAGTGGCAAGAGAGTAGATGGCAGGAGGAGGAAAGATGGGAGAAAATCAGGGGCTCTAGATTCAACATATGGTATGGTAAGGTGAAAGGTAATTGGTTGCCAGAGTACCTAAAAAGGGGATGGAAGGAGCAAAGATGACAAAAAGTGGCGAAGTATAGGCTGGGAGACGGGATGATGGGGAGTAGATATTTGGAAGGGGATGAGGAAAGGAAGTGTACGATATGTGGAGGGGGAATGGAAACTTGGAAGCACGTATGGGAGGAATGCACGAATTGGGGAGTTGAAAAGGAATGGCAGGAGATGGTGGATGAGGTCTTGGTGGGAGAGGACGGGGATGGAGAGATTTGGATGAGGAGATGAGGAAGGAAGGAGAGTGGTTGGGTATGAATGAGAGTGTGGAAGGAAGAGAAGAAAATGCAGCGGAAACGGAGGTCCAGAGAGTGAGTGTGGGGGTATGGATGGATGAGTGATCTTCCTCTCTCTCTCTCTCTCTCTCTCTCTCTCTCTCTCTCTCTCGTCGTTGTAAAGGATGCGAGGAATAAAATGTTGAAACTTTGTAAGCGGAGCGGAGGTTCGCAGTGTACTCCGCAAGGAATAAAGTACCTTATATATATATATATATATATATATATATATATATATATATATATATAAGATATATATATGTATATATATATATATATGTATTAAATTGCAACATTATTTATATAGAGCAGTATTCAAGATCTTAAAAAAAGGATAATTACAGCTTATGCAATTTTGGATCACAGTAATAGAATAACTGCTATGCATAGTAATTTATTAAGAAGAGCAAAACGTTGTATTACAGAAAGAGACAAGCGATTTAAATATTTACTTACGATAAATTACTTTTTTTTAGTGATTTATATTTTTTTTTATTAATATATACACGTACACACACAATACAATAATACATACCTATGTACATGTTTATATCTTGTATACATTTTTAGCCAAATAAAATGTCAATAATAGTGATCGATAGTGCGTTGAATTTGTCTTGAAGACGAATATTATGAAAGAAATTGTATGGTATTAAACAATTTAAAGCACTTTAATTTTTTTTAATATTTTTTTATTACATGTACCTTGCATGAAATAAATGAATATTCTTTTTTGAACTATCGGAAATTCCTAAAAAATTACGCTGAATATTCTGTATATAGGAGCATGACTGAGCACAGTCAATATAAAGCTACTGTATTATATATGTTTTTATGTATTTATGTAATAACTACGATAGAATTCTTTTCTTATTGCAGTGTGATCTATCACATTACAATATTTGTATGATATTATAGTAATATTGCAGTGCGATTTATTATTTTAATATTTGTACGATGTTACAATAATATATTATAGCACGATATATCATTTTGTAATATTTGCATTATGGTAATATTACGATATAATAATAATAATAATAATACTGATGATAATAATAATAATAATAATAATAGAACTGAGGGGGCGGTCCTCGGGTCGAAGATCCGCCTACGGCACGCAGACTGTTGTCCATTGTGTCAGCCTTCAGTCATTCGCCACCTATGGGAGCCCCGATTTCCTCCAAAAGAGACTCAGGTCTTTCATAGGTAGCCTGCTAATCTGCCTTGGCTTGGGAAATGCCGAGCCTAACAGTTTTAGTTTCAGCCCCGCATAGGCCGGACAAAGAATGTGGAGACTTGTCTCTTCTTCCTCCCCACAAGCCCTACACTCGGCCGTATCAGATCGGTCCAGCCTGTGCATGTGGTAATTGAGGGCTCCATGGCCAGTCAGTATTTGCACTACTAACCTGGCGTCTCTTCTGCTCAAGGACCTTATGTTCCCGACTAGGCCCTCACTAGGTGTTTCCCCTAGTAGAGCCCCGGCCTGTCGACATTTGGTCCTCAGCATATTTTTCCAAAACTCGAGGTGCTCGTTCCGGAACTAGGCCCGAAGTCTTCTCCTGCCAAGACAGAAAGGGACCCCCAGCACCGGTCCCGACCCGAACACCTTCATTCTTGATGCGGCCCTGGCGAGCCGATCGGCCTCCTCATTGCCCTCAATCCTCGAGTGATCGGGGACCCAGGTTATGATAACTTCTTTATCTCTCGCCAGCTTCTCCAGTGTATTTCTGCAGTCCCAGACCACCAGCGAGGTGCAAATCGGAGCTTCAAGTGCCTTGATAGCTTGACTGTCTCACGCGCCCACCTGTCTTCCTTCCTTCCAGGGCCAGTTGGGCACATCTTAGGATCGCTACGATCTCCGTCTGGAAAACTGTGGCGTACCCATCCAGGGGCAGGCTTTTCGCCATCCTCCTTTGTCGGCAAACAATGCCTGCGCCGGAGCTTGTACCCGTCTTGGAGCCATCTGTAAACCAGACGTCCCCGTCCCAGGCCTGAACCAGTGCCCCGGGTTTTTTCCACGAGCCCTGTGACCTGCACTTTAAAGCGCCTGTCCAGGGTCCGAACTGCTGGCATCCTATCTTGCCTTGTTCCAAAGATGGAATCGGTCAGCACGCCGTTGGGGAACCTAGTGTGCGCAGTTCCCTTCTTCCACTTTAGTTCACAGGCTAGTCGGTGTGCAACGATCGCCGCCGTCCCCATCACCACCTGGTGAAGTGGTTTAATCCCGAGCAAAATGCCCATGGCTGCCACCGGCGTGGTTGCATTGCACCCAGGGCCCCTCTTAAAATTAGAGCTTTGACGTGCTTAAGCGCTACCATTGCCGCTTTCTTCTGCGCCCTAGACCACAACACAACTGCTGCGTACGTGAGCCTGGGTCGAAGTATTGCAGTGTAGATCCAACAGACCATCCTGGGCTTCAGCCTCCACGTCTGACCCACGATTCTCCTGCACATCCAGAAGTAAGAGCACAGACTCTTACAGAGGCTTTTAAGATGCTCCCTCCAGGACAGCTTCTTATCTAGGATCACCCCCAGATATTTCACCGATTCAGCTGGGGCTAGTCTTCTACCTTCAAAGATGGGCCCTTTTATAGTGCCCACTTTATATTTGCGGGTGAAAACAACGAGCCCCGTTTTCAGCGGATTCCCTGACAAACCGGTCCCCCTGCACTACCGCTCTACTGTTCCCAGTGCGTTCTGCATGAGCTCCAAGAGAGGCCCAAAAAAGGGTCCTTGCACTAGTAGAGCCACGTCATCAGCGTAGCTCTGCACAAAGAAGCCCCTCTCACTCAGCCTCTCGAGCAGCTCATCCACCACCAGGCACCGTAACAGTGGAGAGAGCACCCCACCTTGAGAGCCCCTTCTCCAGTCATCCACTGACCTTCGTTGTTCCCAACGAAGCTGCAACTCGTCGCCCTAACATGCCCCGGATCCACTCCACGAGTTTCTCCGGCACACCCCTGTACAACGTTTTTTCACACACCACCTTGTACGGGGTGTTGTTGAAAGCACCCTCTATATCTAAGAAGGTGCCCACCGCATAGCCGCCCCTCTCCATTTGCCCCTCAATAAACGACACAGAGCATGAAGAGCCGTCTCCGAGTAGCTCATGCATTATGCGTGCTGCGCGTGGTGCAAGGGGCGCCGCGGAAGAACAACGTCCCTCACATACGCGTCGACCAATTTCTCCAGAATCTTCAGGAGAAACGAAGTCAGACTTATCGGTCTGAAGTCTTTAACAGAAGAGTAGCTTGCTCTTCCCACCTTTGGGATGAATACCACTCTCGCCAGTTTCTATGCACTAGGCGTATGGCCCAGAGCCAAACATGCCCTCAAAGTCCTTGTCAGAGGTCCCAATTCCAGCCCCTCCTGTAGAAGAGCCGTAAAGACTTGATCTGGTCCCGCCGACTTAAAGGGTTTGCAGGTGTTTATCGCCCATTTCACTTTTTTGGGCTTAACAATACTGGCCGCTAATCCCCAGTCCGCCTTACGGGCCCTGCGCGAGCTCACCGCTTCGTGGGCGAACAGTTTTCCGTGCTCCCTACAAAAGCCCGGAAAGCTGGCCTCCAGCAAGTGCACCAGGCACTGCTCCCCGGTCATCATTGTCCCATCACGGAGACTAATGGAGTCCAGGACGGCGTCTGGGTTCCTGGCTAGAATTCTGCATAGTCTTGCGGTTTTGGGCACACCCTCTACCGACTCGCAAAACTCTCTCTAGCTTCTTTTTTTGGCTTTCACCACAGAGTCTTTATAGTCTTTCTGGGTCCTTCTATGAAATTCCCAGTCCGACTGATGGCCCGTTTTCCTGGCCCTATTCCAGGCCCTCCAAGCCGCACTTCTTGAGCTTCTGCAGCTTAGGACTCCACCAGGAGTTGCCTCTAGAGTTTTTAACCGCCCTCTCCGGGCAGTTCTTTTTGTAGCTTTCCACCAGAGCCCTCTGCAGATGATCTACGCAGAGCTCCAGTTCCTCCTCGGTCCCGTGCCTCCTTGGGAAGCCCTTGAGATAGCATTTCAAGTCCACCCGATAGAAGTCCCAATTGGTTATCCTAGGATCCTTGAACATCGCCACCTCTCCTCTGGCCCAAGCCAGCTTGAAGGTGATTTGCCTATGGTCCGACAGAGAAGGTTTGCGCGAGACTCTTTATCCGACCACGTCCCTTGATATACACCTGGAACAGATAGTAAGGTCGAGAACCTCTCTCCTCACCGCCGTGCAAAAGGTGGGCTCGTTACCTCTGTTAAGAATCTCCAGGTCCGTCGACGCTAGAAATTCCAACAGCCTTTTACCTCTATCGTTGGTGTCCGTGCTTCCCCAGACCGTGTGGTGCGAGTTAGCATCGCACCCCACTATCAGGGGAAGCCGCTCATTCTGGTAGTACTCGACCAGTCTGGTCACCGATTTCGGCGGCGGCGGGGCCCCCTCGTGAGGAAAATACGCGGAGCACACCACCACCCTCTTCCTGTTTCCCAAGGAATCGGCGACATCAAGCTCGACCACCGCCACATCTCTGGAACATAAATGTGGAATTAGTCGGGCGTCAACGCTACGCAGGCTCTGGGCTTTTTGGCTGTCGGAGACTTAAATATTTTCCCGCATGCCGCCACGCCACTGATACGACCCAGACGAGCCAAAGCTCTGGTATTAGTGAAATGGCTGTGTGCACCACAGCTTGCTTCCTCGACAGAATTTCCGAGGCCTTTTTGCTGTGATGCAAGTTGATCTGAATAAAGGTCACCCCGGGACGATCGAACTTTACGATTTGTCCACAGGGGGCCCCTTCTCGCCCTGCCTATCCCCACCTTGAGCCCCGCTCACCTTGAAGGTGACTTGGTCGAGCCCGAGGTAGGGCTTGAAGTCCAGCGTCTTCAGCTTGAGGACGCTGGACTCTGGAATCCTGAGAACCAGGTTCCTACCACCCCTGGTAGCTCCTACGTTCTCAGCCATCTTCCAGCTCCCGGTGCTGAGCCCAGGATTCTGCCTCTCCAGCCGCTCCAGGACTGCGGCCGGTTATTGGGAGCCCCCGGGACCCAGACCACGGCCCTGTGCTGCCTTTGAAGCACCTTCGGGCTCTCCACCTTGAGCTTAGCGTTTTCCCAGGGAGAGATGTTTCCCATCTGCTCAGCGAGCCAGATTAGGGACGCCTTATCCCTGCCTAAAACTACCGCGGCTCCTCCCCTAAGGAAGGTGCGACAGAAGCATGGAATGGGTCCTTCTCGGATCCCACTAATTACCCTGCTGACGGCCAGCTTCAAAAGCGCCAGCCGCTCAGCAGTAATTTCCTCCTCGGGATAACCCTTGTTAAAGGGTTCGCCGCCTCGGCATAAGTCTCAGTATGTTGAGCCCTATGCTTCTTAGCGGCTCCTTTCGCCGAAGGGGGAGTGTCCGTGGAGCCCTTCCGGCGTTTGCCGCCGGCGTGCCTCTCCCTCTCCCTTGGCGTTGTTACCGGGGGGGGGGTAACGGTGCCCGAGAAGATCCCGCACTGAGACTTCTTTCGTTCTCGTTTGGCACTCCTTTTCTCCGCACCAGAGCGGTTCCTCTTACCAAGAGGGCCCGCCGCTGGCGCGGAGCTTTTTTCTGAGGCGGCGACGGTGGCGCCTCCGGAGCCCGGACGAGCCCCATCCTCATTCACCGCCTCCGCCTGTGTGCCGGAGCTGACGACGGTTGCGCTTCCAGAGCCCAGATGAGCCCCGTCCGCACCTCCCTCAGCCGCCTCCGCACTGAAGGTCCCGCACTGCGAGCCCTCCATTTCCCTCACTACGTCTTTGAGTTGATTTAACGAGTCCATAAAGAGTCCCACGAGCAGCTAGGGAAATAAAAGTCCGCCCACGCAGAGCCCCGCATGCGTGGGTAAGGTTATTTACTCTGGGGTGTCGCCTGGTGCCCCAAAGGCATCGTTCGAGACACTGCTCCCTCAGTGCCACGCAGCCGTCCCCACGATAGCTTACAGCTTGGCTTAGGAAGCTGGTCCGCGGTAGCGGCCTTCCTGACCCAATGCAGGGTTTTACACCTGGGAGACCAGTTATAGCCGCCACTAACCGGAAGTACCCTAATCCCACACAGGATTTTATCCTCGGGGGACTCGGGCCCCTCCGGTCGTTCTCCTATCCGCCACCCGGAGACGCGCCCGGTAGGTAGCTCAACCCCCGGGAATATTACGATATACTATATTCTAATATTTTTACAATATTGAAATAATATTATAATACTGTAATATAATATAACAAATGAATTAATATAGTGTATCGATCTGCAATATTATTGCAGTATCTTGCAAATATTATAAATACGAAGGTTATTTGGAAAATAAAGTCCGATTTTACATAGTTTCCATTTGTTTTTGGATCTTACTTTCCGAATAACACTCGTATTTCACCGCATTGTAACATAAATAAAGTATTGTAACATAAATAAATAAAATATAATATGCCAGAGCAATACACGGAAACGCCGACACGCGGAAATTCTATTTATCGTAATTAAAAAGCTACGTACACAGGATAGAATAAAAGACAGAACATTATGAAATTTCTCAATTATATTTTAAATATAATAATGATAAAATAGTGCTTTTTAAAAGTGAGCTTACAAAATTAAAATTAAAATAAATAAAGTGTTTTGACAATATAATTCTGTTTAGTTTTGTAAAAATAATTTCAGATACTTAATGTCCGTGTGAATTACATATTTTTATTTGTTGAAATTTAAAAATTTCGGTTTTATTGCAAGTCTATTTTCTATTTAAATTTGTAAAAAGCAAAATTAAGAAAAATCAAACTTTATATTATGCAAATATTACATATTTGAAACATATATTATTGTTTAAAACATTAAGTATTATTATTTAAAACATGTTTGAAACATTTAAAACATGTATTTAAAAAACTTTTTTTTTTAATGATTTTTATTAACCTTGGAAAAAAATATGCGATTTTTATTAACCTTGGAAATATTGTAAATATTGTATGTTATCATATAAATATTACAAATATTAATACATTTTTCTAAACAAATTGCCGTAATGTTATTAGAATATGGTCACAATATCGGAGAAATATTATTATAATATTATAAAAACATTAATACAATATTGCAGTAATATTACCAAAATATCATAAATTTATTTGTACAAAGAATTTTTGCAGACATTTAATATTGCATATTTATGCAATAATATTATATTGCCAAGTAATATTACAGCATTGTATTTACATTTTGTAATATTACTGTAGTGTTATATACTATATGGGATTTACTTTTTGCAATTTTATTTTTTTTACATTAACCAGTTTCTTTGTTTGTGATTATTATATTGAATTATTGTTATAGGTGCATCTGTGATATATTCTGATACAATTTGTGATTTGGGAGCAGCTGATGAATTGGCCAATTATGGTGAATATTCTGGCGCTCCTAGTGAACAACAAACTTATGAATATGCAAAAACTATATTAAGTTTGATGACAAAAGCAAAGCGTTCTGATGGAAAAGTACTTATTATAGGAGGAGGAATTGCTAATTTTACAAATGTAGCTGCAACATTTAAAGGCATTGTTAAAGCTCTTCAAGAATATCAACCAAGGCTAGTGGAGCATGATATAAGAATTTTTGTAAGAAGAGCTGGGCCTAATTATCAAGAAGGCTTAAGGTAAAGAAGAAAAATTTCTTATTCTCTAGTTAACTCTTTGAATGTGGGACTTTAAAATGCAAAAGTAAGTTTAAAATGTATAATTTGTTCCGTGTATTTATTCAGATGGTAATTTATATATGTATAAAGGTTTTCGAGATCGTTGAATATTGATGTCAAAATTTTAAATTTTACATTGGGTTTAATAATTCATACAATTCGTAATAAGGTAGATTATATTAATTCATTTCGTTGATCTTTAGATTTCCAATTTAAAAAAAATTATTTGTTTAATATTATTTTTTTAATTTTGCAACATTAATAATAAAAAAAAATCCGAGAGGGTACAAAAAGCTAGAAGTCCGTTGAATTTCTTGAAGTTCGTTGAATTCCTCGAAGTTCGGTGAAGTCCAGCGTAGGCCGATGAAGTCCGATGAAATCCGATAAAGCCCATGAAGTCCAATGAAATCCGATGAAGTCCATGAAGTCTGATGAAATCCGGCCAAGTCCAGTGTAGTCCGATGAGGTCATGAAATTCAATGAAGTTTGATGAAATCCAGCAAAGTCTAGTGTAGTCCGATGAAGTCCGTGAAGCTCGCTAAAGTCCAATGTAATCCGATGAAGTCCGAAGTCCGGTGTACACTTATTTTCTGATTTCGGTTCATCATCATCTAAGTCCTTTACATCTTGGCAGATGCGTGGTGACTATGCTTGTGCTTCCATGGTTCTAATGACTCTCTTGATGGTGGTGCGCCACCCGTCTCTACTAGTGGTGGCTCTCACCGCCTTTTCCATGGTGGTATCAAGCAGTTGCGTAACTGTATCAGTCCAGCGTGTTGGTGAGCGGCCCCTTCGCCTCTTTCCTTCTGGCTTTCCCTGAACTATCAGGCGTTCGATGTTGTTACTGCGATTTACATGCCCAAAAAACTTGAGGATTTGGCTGTACACCACACTCGACAGTCTTTGTGGTGGATTTATCTCTGCCAAAATGGACGCATTTGTTCTTCTCGCTGTCCAAGGAATTCGCAGCATCCTTCGCCAGCACCACATCTCGAAGGCCTCCACGCGTTTCCTATCAGCCGCTCGCAGCGTCCATGTTTCGGAAGCATACAGAAATACCGAGAATACTAGGGCCCTGACTAGATTGACTTTGGTGTGTCTTGTGATGCTAGGATTTTTCCATACTTTAGTCAGTTGGGCCATTGCTGTTCTACCCATTTGGATGCGCCTACGGATCTCCGCTTCGCAGTCACCCTGGTTGTTTATTAATGCTCCCAAATACACAAATTTATTGACCACCTCAAAATTGCCGATACGCACCGTTTCTGGAGAGTTGTTGTGTTCGCGGTCAATTATCATGATCTTTGTTTTCGAACTGTTTATGCGAAGCCCATATATCTGGCTGATATTTTCCAGTTTTTTCATGAGTGTTATCAGTTCTCCTTCGCTTTTGGCAATCAGCAGCGTATTATCTGCATATCTAAGGTTCGAAAACTTATCACCGCCTATGGTCACACCGCCGTCCCAATCCTCCAGCACCCGTCTCATCACGTGTTCGCTGTAGATATTGTACAGTAGTGGCGATAATATGCAGCCCTGTCTCACTCCCTTCCTAATTGCACTCTCTCCCGCGGTGATGTTCTCAATTCTTACGACAGCTGTGCTGTCTTTGTATAGATTTTTGATTAAGTGTATGAGATGTGTCGGGACGCCCATTTCTTTGAGGATGGGCCACAGTAGGCACCATCTGACATTATCAAAAGCCTTCTCGTAATCTACAAAACAGACGAACATAGGGATGTAGTACTCTCTTGCCTTTTCTATCAGCTGTCGTAGATTCAGTATCTGTTCTCGTGTACCTCGGCCACTGACGAAACCAGCTTGTTCCGGGGCTATCTGTCGGTTAGTGTATGGCTGTAATCGACTGTGTATGATCTGCAGAAGAATTTTGCTTGCATGTGATATCAGTGCTATTAATCGGTAGTTCTCACATTTGTTGGCTGGACCCTTTTTGTGTATAGGGATCACTATAGAGGTGGTCCAGTCTTTGGGCCAGGTCGCGGTAGTCCATACTTTTTGAAGAATGCAGTGTATAGCTCTCGTTCCCACTGGTCCCATTGCTTTGAAGATCTCCGCTGTTATCTGATCTACTCCGGTGGCCTTATTGTTAGCAAGCTTTCGTATGGCTCTTTCCGTCTCTTCCAGCAGAATATGTGGTTCCTGTTCATATTTCTCTAGGCAATCAGTCACTGCGTCCTCTTCCTCTCTATACAGCCTCTCACAGTACCTTCTCCATACCTCCATTATGTCTCCGATATCCGTGATTGATGTACCGTTTTCATCATAGATGGTCCACGTGCGTGGTTTGAATTTTCGTGTGATTAGTTTGATTTTGTGGAATACATCCCCAGGTTGAAGACGGTCTGCATGGAGTTGGATGTCTGCGCAAATCCCATTCAATAGGTTGTTTTTGTCCTTCCTACAGTTTTTTTGAATGTCAGATGATATCTTTTTATATTTATCCACTGCTTCGGTACTATTTAGGCCGGCGGCTAGCAATTTCCTTCTTTCTTCTATCAGCCTGTAGGTGCTGTCAGATATCCACTCGCGTTTCCTTGGGCTCTCTTTTGGTTTTTGCGTGCCAGTTATTGTTGTTTTGATCGCTGTTTTGAGCCGTTCCCACAGATCATCAGGGTTGTCCAATTCTTCTATGTCGTCTCGCTCTATTTCCTTTTTTAGCCCATTTTGGAAGGCTTGTTTGTCGGTAATTGGTTGTAACTTGCTTTTGGTTGTTGTTTTTCTGCAGCTCCTCATCCTCGTCCTAAACTTGAAAGTCAGCAGCCTATGATCCGTACCGCAGTCCGCTCCAGGTAGTGTCTTCGCTGAGAGAACGGCCGATTTCCAGCGACTTTTGATCAAAATGTAATCAATTTGGTTCTTGGTGCGATTATCCGGCGACGTCCACGTGTATTGTTTCCTTATGTGCTGTTTGAACATTGTATTTGCAATCGCGAGGTTGTTATCAATACAGAACTGGATGAGCCTGGAACCTCTGTCGTTCCGTATTCCTATGCCGTATCTCCCCAGCACATCGCGGATGTGATTATCGCCGTCAGTGCGTCCCACCTTAGCGTTCCAGTCTCCCATGATTATGGTGACTTCTCTATTGGGTATTTTCTCAATAATCCTTTGTAGAGAGCTGTAGAAGTTATCCATGTCTTCCTCATCTGCCTCAGAGGTGGGTGCATAGACTTGGATAATATTTAGTGTGCACGGTTTCGCCTTGAGGCGTATTGATATTATACGGTCACTGACGGTTTCATAGCCGAGGACCGCCCTAGCCAGTGTGCCGTGCACCATAAAGGCCACCCCGTTGCGGCTTGCGTCATCGGGTCCAGAGAAGTATATTGCAAAGTTGTTGCTCCTAAAGTGACCTCTTCCGCGCCAATGTGTCTCCGAGATTCCTGCTATCTTCACCCTGTTTCTTTCGAGTTCTTTCTTCAGTATATCCAGTTTTCCCGTCTGCAGCAGTCCCCGAACGTTCCAGGTCGCCAGGCGAGACTCCGCTCGGCCGTTGAGTTTACTGTCATCGCTGGTCGCCTTATTCGCATGTATTGCCCAGTGGTCCACACCTACATGCCCGGTAGCCAATTTCCCACCGTCTACCCCGGACGTAGGACGGCGCCGGTCGTCAACCGGATTGCCCGACATATTAGGTCCCTTTTTCGACATTTGCATAGTGCTCATGGGAGTGATAGTGCGGTAGATTCCCCTGCCTTTCCGCACCGCAGTACTGCAACCATGAAGGCTGTTCTAGCCGTGCTTGCAATATTTTGCTTCTAGGCCATTCTGAAGTCGTACTTCTTTTTCTGCCCCAGTGCAATACTGATGGCTACTGCTGCCCTCCATCAGGCTTCGCCATATCTGGCTACCCTTACTTAGTTTCGCCTGCAGGTCAATGCAGTTCCCGGGGTGTGGCACTGGGAGCCATAAGTAAGAGCTGGGTTTCGCACGAGGACCAGTCACTTCGAGCCATCCCTCGTATACGTTGGATGTGACCGCTCTTAGTCAAAGGTACTACCTCTGTACCAAATCCCCATACACCCCAGATTTCGGTTACCCTCTCGAAAAAATCAATATGAATCAATATAGAATTATTGTTGAAAAGCATTCATATTTTAACATTCAACATTGCTATATTTCAATGACGTTCTTTTAATATTTTATGCTGTATGGTATGCGTCCTTCATACTCAAGGAGTTAATAATGTAATATTTATGTATATGTGTATGTAATATTTAAAAGATTATTACTTTAAAAGGATTATACGGGAAGTTGGTAGACGTTTAGGAATTCCCGTTCATGTATTTGGTCCCGAAACTCACATGACAGCTATATGTGCTATGGCACTAGGAAAGAAACCGATTCCTGATCCAGAAGCTCAGGAATTCTCAACCGCAAATTTTCTTTTACCATCCGGACAAGACATTGGACCACCATGCGTGCCATCTAAGAACAACATACAATCATCGTCAGAGCAGTCTAAATTGAAAACTGCAGATGCAGTAGATTTAAGTAACGACGACAGACAGCTCTTCACCAATAAAACGAAATCTATTATTTGGGGTATGCAAACAAGAGCGGTACAGAGTATGTTGGATTTTGATTTTGTTTGTCGAAGATCCGAACCATCCGTCGCTGCTATTGTTTATCCTTTTACTGGTGATCACAAACAAAAGTTTTATTGGGGTCACAAAGAGGTGAGTTGAATAAAGAAAAAGAATTTAGAAATAGCTTAACATTAAAAAAAAAATGTAAAACAAAACTGTAAAATTAATGTGCTAGGAAAAGAAAGTCATAAAATACCATTTTATTAAAAAAATTTTTAGAAATACTATTTTATTTTTTTAGAAATATCTAACAAGAAAAGATACGGAAATGTCTCTCTATGGTTTTGATGATCCATTAATATGTTGTAGTATAGATCAAAATAAGGGAAATGTATTTTTCTATACGTGCTTGTTTTCACTTTTAGGGGGTGAAACACCTCTGTAAAGAAAATTGGTTTTTTTCTTTCAAAGCGAATATCATCAAAACTGAAAGAGATAGAAAAAAAAGTTATGAATAAAAGTTGAATTACTTGAAGAGAGTATTTTATAATTTGTCAATTGAATTCTATAATATTACTCATTTCTCATTCAATCTAAGAGTTGTATTTAAAACCGCAAATAACTGCACACAGTTAAAAATCAGAAATTGTATGTAAAATCACAAAGAATATTATTTCAGCGCCAAGATCTTGCTATGATCGTATATCTCTCTCTTTTGTCTCTTTTGTTTTTAATTATAACGGAGAAAGAGGTATTATGGTTACTATGGACATTATGTATATTATCTTCTTTAAATGACGAAGTCTAACAATTGCTTATGGAATTATTTGTTTAGTAGCCTGCCATTTTTTAATGGTGTTAATATGCTAGTACATGATAACTGATAATTGTTATAAGGTATTTTTACTTTTGAGCACTTTGAAACTTTTTCCACATTTTAGCACTTAAATACACATATTTCCTTATTGTTTTTAAACTTAGCGTCTTGGTAGAAAAACAAGGATATGCTATTCCCGTAGTTTGAGAACCTTACTATGTATCTTGCTTACGTCACATTGCGCAAACTCAGTACTCTCGAAGTACTTTGACTTGAAAACTGATGAACTAATGCGCGAGTTGAACTGACGCTTTGACTCAATAAGTTGATAACATATGTCTGTCTGCTGCCAGAAACGTGATATGTGACATTGTTAATATCGAAAATCGTAAATTTTTGACAATGACATACACTTTCGTAAAAAATAAATTGTGCAGTAAAAGGTTACATTAGCTTGTACAGAAAAACATCTAAAATTAAAGGTAAAAGTTAAAGGTTTAAGATTAAAAATTTTTTACAGATACGGAAAGACACAGTGCATCATAGTCAATTACTTTACTCTTGTTTATTTACAAACAAAGCTAAAGTGATTCACTGTTTGATGCTGCATCAATTGTATTGTTTGTTGGAAAATGCCCGTTGTTAAAACAGTTTAATTTGCCGCCTAATGTGATGTATGATGATGTAAGCAAAGTACAGCTTCTTATTGGCTGGCCGTTATAATGCGCAAGAGCATACTCTTGTTTTTCTATTATGCTTAGCGTAGTATCACATAAATGTACGTACATTTGAAAGTTTTAATTTTTTATTTAGTTGTACACCTTTTGAATTATATTATATAATAACATGGTATTTTGTTAATATGATTTATTAAGACAAATTTTTATATCAAAATATTTCTTTAATAAATCTATTGTCACTTTAGAAGTCTGTGTTTAGAAACACTAGAGATATCATTTTATTCTTGTTGTTTAATATTAAACAAGAATAAAATGATATCTTTAATGTTGCTAAATGTAGGAAAATTCTAAACGATGAAAAATAAGTATATAAATTTGTAACAAAACACTGTTTTTTCTAAACCAATTTTTTAACACATTTAAATTAAGAAAAATGGCTATACGGTTAAAAGCGGATCTTACTCAATAATTTTTTATGTGAATTTATATACACTTACAAGTTCTCCCGAACTTTGCGCTGCATGTTTACCGAACTTTAAGACGCAGCTGTTAATTAAAACAAGAAATGTAATATTACAAATTAAATTGCTATTTAATTTAATAATTTTGATGATTACAAGTATCTACCAATCTTCTTATCTTGAAAACTGTAAAGAATTTGTGACCAAAAATATTACACTTGAAATGTTGAATTTAACAATAGGGAGATTAATTAATTTTTTTCTATTCAAATAAAGCTCATTAATCAATTAATGAATGATGGTTAAAGATGATCAAAGAGGATCACAAAGAAACAGCTTCACTCTTGTATGTCGCAGTGCATACTCAATATAATAACTGACCATTACTTCAAATCAAAAGTGCGAATACGTGAATATACTTATACTGTGTTTAAAAGTCACTTTTAAAATTTTTACCTTGAAGTTATAACTCAACATACTTTAAAAACTTATATAAAGAGTACACTCCTGCAAAACTTCTCTATCTCTAAAATTAAATTTTCCTTTCTATGACGACAGCGCACTAACCATCAGTCGCTATATTATAACATATAAGACTTAGTAAACAATTAGTTTTAATTATTGCTACTAAAGTGCAATGCGAACTAGAAAATGTATCATGACATTCCATAACTTCATTCCATAATCCTTGCCTTTTCCTAATATAAAACTTTATCATATTATCAAAGTTGTTATTGCTTTCTTGAGGATTATAATTATATACACATGCTATTATCACGTTCCTACGCACGTATTTCTAAATGTTATCTCCTACAACTATTCTTATTCTATATCTCTTATTTTAAATTCATATTTGTTCTCTAATTCTACCTATCATATGTCCGCCTGCTACGCTCGCTTCTATCTAATTTTTTCTTTATGCAATTCTAGCCTTCAGGATGTTTATCTTTGTTTACATCTGCCTATTTATTCCTTCAATTTTCCTTACATTTTTTTAAACAATGCGCCTCTGCGTATTATTCCTCTTCTTCCGGGCAAACAACTGCTCCGCTATGTGACCGACCACCTGCTTGATAGCAAAAAGGTACCTGATGCTTCAAAACGTGCGAATTTAAAGAGAATGAGCTATCGCGCGATCATCTTACTACGTATGCGCATTTCCGTCTAGTATCCTAACGCTGACATGCTCCGAACGCGTGCTCAGAAGCGCGCAGTACTACCGCACTGATCTCAAGCGGCAAGAATTTATGAAGACGACAAATCCGACTGAACATTCCCGATGTCCTGAGATTCAAATGTAAAAGAGCATGATTTTCCATAGAGATCACTCTTTTCTTCCAATTAGTCGACCGATTCATTCCATCGATTAATCATTCCAGAGCTCCAAACGGGACTTAAAGTAGAGTGTTCTCGCTTCTGCTGATCCATCTTTGAGTCCATTTACCATCTATGTAACACCTGAAACAAGCACTAGACGAGATAGAGCGCTCTCTGTCGTCATTGAATGCTGGCTTATTTTCTTACTCAAAATTCATATCCTGACAACAGGCCAAAGAAAAACAAAGTAGAGCGCTTTTTATGCTTCTGAAAGCTCTTGGTACGACAAACGTCTCCCCGTCATTACATCCGAAATTGTAACAATTTCTATATTTGCTCAAAGAAATCTCAGAAATTCCCGTATGCGTTCCTTTGATACTTGTCTTGTTTAAAGCCAACGTGGTTATTGTGTAGTAAGCGCCCATTTTTGAAATGTTACCATCTGTGCATCCCATCAACCCGCGCACCGCTAAACAAAAACGATCGCGCAACGTCGCACGTGCAAAATTGACATAGCGCAAAAACTACACGAGGTGTACCATGATTGCCGAACAGTTTTTGATAACTGAATTACGTATTTGCGAAGTCAAATGTTTTTTGTTAATTTTATTCGTAGTTTTTACAATTATAATTCTCCATCTCTTATCAAAATGTCACGAAATTATAGTATTACATATTGTTTCAACCCATTGTAATTAACACACGGAGCGAAGTTGTTTTGTCTAAAACGTGTTACTTGTATCAAAGAGATCACTGTAATAAATACGAATTACGAGGATCGAAAAGTTTTAAGCCTAATATAGAAACAAGTGGGTTAATGAGAGTCACAATGAGAGCCACGCTGTGGTCGGTGCGTGTCAGAACTTTTCTGTTTATTATTCAATTTCCATCAGATTGATTTGAACCTTTTGACCCTCTGTTTGGGTCATTCTCAGCAAAAATTAACAAAAAATCTTAATTGGGCTTTTCTCAGTATCACATAATGTAATCAAATGTATTTTTTTTTTATCGTAAACAGGTGTTCATCCGTGTGAATTTTAAAATCTTAAAGTGTGACGACAAACATAAATGTACGTGGACTCCAGAAAGTCAATAATTCACACTGTTTTTTTATTACTCACCATGCAAAACAAGGAAAAGAAATAATTTACAAATAGCATGCAGAATTGATCAATAAATAAATGCAGGATTAAACCGTCGTTAACATAGTTAAATTAACACAATTATTTTAGATTTCACGATTCTAAGTTTCATAACAGTTCTTATCAATTTCACGATCAAAACAATAATGATCTCTGACTTTAGTTAATAGGCAGCACAGCGAAAATTGGCATCGGGCGGACGAAAACAAATTTCTAAATATTGTGTCAAAATTAAAATCTCTCAAGAATACAAGTATAGGCATGTAAATATTCTGTTTAACCTGTCTCATAAGCCCATTGTCTTGGCACTTTATATGTAACATTTCAGAACCAAGCGTTTTCTTAAAAAACATTCTTTGTTTAGAATTAAAATATTATTTTAGTCAAAATATCGTTTATTCTGTGTTCCGTGATAATCGAAGGAGTATTAGTGTTCCTTCTTATGTGATTTTTATGCTCTAATATTTTAGCTTTTATTAATTGTCTACTTGTTTGTTCTACGTATGATGCGTCACATTCTGTACATGAAATCCTATAGACCACGTTTTTTGGAGATAAATTAAGAAGACTGTCTTTGTGTGCTCTGATGATTAACTCCAATTTATTGAGACTGAAACAAGAGATTTTTGTATTGAGATTTTTAGTAATATCTCTAAACTTATGTGAGATTGAATGGATATATGGAATGGTAAACCATCCATTATTTTTTATACTGTCGTTCACTCTTTCATTATTTGAAATTGTTTTGCTTTGTTTTTTTTTTTCTTTAACAAATATTTAAGTTTTGAATTAATGGTGTTAAAAATAAAGTTAATAGGGTAATCATTATCCAGAAGAACCTCAATGATTGATCTTACAATTAGATTTTTTTGTTGGAATGTTGGATGTGACAATAAAATTACTCTATCCACGATGTCTATAATTGTAACTCTATTTTTGTAAGAGTATTACGAGTAAGGGTGTTACGATAAAAAATTGTATTATTTTAATTATTAAAAACCTGCAACTTAAGTTTTTTTTAAATAATCAAACAAATCAAAGAATTAGCAAGTAAATTAAATCTTGCAAAATGTTTGTAAAGGAGAACCCGCACTTTATCTGTACACTGATAAAGGCAACGTTACGGTAGTCTTGGATAGTAATGATTACATAAATAAAATAACGGAAATGCTACATGATAAAAAACACGTATACTATAGTTGTAAAAGATCCAATCAAAAAAATCACAAAAAACCGAAATCTGCTGACAAGAAGATGGAAGAAAAAAGAATTTATATTATTCAGTACTTATAGAATATAGAAAATTTAATAGTAACGATATGATTTTACCGAGAGCCTATGGACTTTTCAAAATTTATATACTAGGGTTTTCTTTTAGATTAATTATTTTATACATTGACAGTATTTTTAGCCTCCTTACACGAATGAATTTCCCACCAACTTTATTCACTAATATTTTGATTAACTTGGTGACTTGGCTATTGACAGTGTGTTAAGACATTAGGACACCATCTCGGAAAATTGCAGTATTTTTTTATATCAGGAAATCATCATGGAGACTCTTCTCGGGGCAGAGGGGAAGGTTATGTCGGACTCCTACGGACTAAAACCCCATGGTGATCCTCCTGTCCGGACGAGAGAGGCACCTTGGGATTGCAAGCATTTCAACCAACGGGCGCCTCCCGAAATTGCAATATACCTAGGGATGAGTTCACAGAAGCGTTAAAATAGTTTTAAACTCGACATACTTTTCTTTTAACAATTTATTTACAAACAGAATTTTGGGACACTCATAAGCTCTTTTCTTTGGGAAATTCTTAGTTGCGCATAGACTGAATCGAACACAGACAGTCGAATATATTGCGAATTTTTGACTTATACAATTAGATTCGGGTTGGGTTGGGTTAGGATTTGTAGGGGACGGGGGAGGGGGCGAAGCCCCTTCTCTTTCCGAGCATTTACTATCTCAAGATG
Source organism: Solenopsis invicta (assembly GCF_016802725.1). Lineage (NCBI taxonomy): Eukaryota > Metazoa > Arthropoda > Insecta > Hymenoptera > Formicidae > Solenopsis > Solenopsis invicta. The sequence continues at coordinate 12,488,883 of NC_052669.1, read as the reverse complement.
CTACATTACGTGAATTACATAGGTATGATAGGTATCCTAATCTCAATAGTCGTCAACTTTAGTGCTTGATTTTTTGATTTGCAGGGCAGTCTGATACTTTTTTTGCCAGATTTGTTTCGTGTAAAAACGCGTCGAATGAGTCTAATTTCATCAAAATCGGAGGTGTTTAACTTGTTGTGTCCGATTTATTCTGTGCGTAACTGGGACTCACTCTCCTCTTTCGCCAATTATTGCGGATTTAGTCATACGCGATTTGAAAGAGAGGGCTCTAGAAAATATGGATTTCATACCTTCTTTTTACGTTAGGTATGTAGATGATGTAGTTATGACCATACTCCGTCACTTAAAAAATTTGATCTTAAGAAACTTTAATGCTTTCCATCTAATGTTACAATTTACATTAGAAATGGAAGACGCTGTGGATTTTCTCGATGTAACTTTGATTAAAAAACACGTGAGGATTTTAATTGGTAACACAAACCCACCCTCTTTGGAAGATACCTCAATTTTTTATCGCAACACCCTTTCCTACAAAAAAGAAGTACAATTATGGGCATGGTGGATAAGGCAATTTTATTATCACATCCGAATTTTTAACAAGAAAATATAAGACTGATTATTAAGATTCTTCTGGACAATGATCCCATCAACTTTATTTTTAACACCATTAATTCAAGACTTGAAAAATATTACTAAAGATCTTAATACAAAAATCTTTTATTTTAGTCTCAATAAATTAGGATCAATCATCGGAGCACATAAAAACAGTCTTCCTAATTTATCTCGGAAAAACGTGGTCTATAAAGTTTTATGTAAAGAATGTGACGTATCGTAGGACAAACGGGTAGACAATTAACAACTAGAATATTGGAGTATAAAAATCACATAAGAAGGAACACTAACTCTCCTTTGATTTCACGGAACATAGAATAAACGAGATTTGACTGAGATAATATTTTAATTATAGCGTTTTTTAGGGAAACGTTTGATTTCTGAAATGCTGCATATAAAGTGCCAAGACAATGGGCTTAATAGACAGGTTGACACGAAATATTTACATCATGCCCATACTTGTGTTCTTGAGAGATTTTAATTTGATACAATATTTAGAAATTTGTTTTCGTCTGCTTGATACCAGCGGCTATACTGTCTATTAACTAAAGTCGGAGATCATTATTGTTTTGGCCATAAAACTGACAAGAATTATTGTAAAGCTTAGGATTGTAAGATTTGAAATAATTGTGTTAATTTAACTATGTTAATGACGACAGTTTAATTCTGTATTTATTTATTGACTAATTCTGCGTGCTATTTATAAATTATTTTTTCTTGCTTTGCATGGTGAGTAATAAAAAAATAGTGTCAATTATTGATTTTTTGGAGTTAACGTATATTTATGTTTGTCGTCACACTTTAAAACTTTAAGAAAAATTCATTCAGATGGTCACCCGTTTGTGACAAACAAGGAATACATTTGACCACACCATGTGATGCGGAGAGAGGACCAAGTAGGTTTTTGTTAATTTTTCCTGAGAATGATTCAAAAATAGGGTTGAAACGTTTGAACCAATCTGATGGAAGTTGAATAATAAACAGAAAATTACTGACACGTACCGACAACAACGTTATGACTCTCATTATCCCTGTTTAATTAAATTATTAAATCTTGTTCTTTGAATATCTTTTAATAAAAACAAGTATTTTTACGGTAAAATTTTATTTTATTTTTTAACATAGTTTTAGTTTAAAGCGATACAATTTTCTCAGAGATGCTTTTACTCCTTGAACCCATTCAAATAGAAGTTGGCGTCTTGCAAATGTGCTCTGCAAAAGAAGCTTCTACGAATGCGATAACTTTCTCTTTTGATGAAAATTTCTGTTCTCCGAGCCAAAGTTTGCGCCTAGACAACAAGAAAAAGTCGTTGAAGGCCAGATCTGGTAAATACGGTGAGTGGTTAATTAATTCGAACCGCAATTCACCGAAGTGTGAGACGGTGCGTTATCTTGATCCACTTCTTTCTTCAAATGCGGTCGTTTTTTTCGCAATATTTATACTTTTGTTTTGTCAATTAATACGTTGTATACCCCCGTTATTGTTTTTTTTTTCCCAAGATAGTCGATGGATACAAATCTATAACTATTCCAAAAAAATAGTTGCCATAACTTTCTCAACCGATAAAACCGTTTTTGCCTTTTATGAAGATTTACTCTTTATAGTTCACTATTGTGACTGGAGCTCTTTGTCTCAGGAGTGAAGTGGTGGATCTAAGCTTCATCAACATTATTATTTGACTCAAGAATCCGACTTGTTTTGCTTAAATCCTCCCAATAGGATCTTGGAAATGTTTATTCAAATGCGTTTTTTGTACACAGTAAGCAAGCTCTGTACCCAATGCGCCGTTAGCTTACGCATGCCTAATTCTTTAGTCACTATATGAGGAACACATTTTTTTAATATGTTTACAGCTTCTACTATCTCTCTAACCTTGATTCGATGATCGTTCAGAACCAATTGATGAATTTTTTTGATGTTATTGGTAGTAGTCGCAGTTGTTGGCCGTCCCAAACGCTTATCATCAGCCAAGCTTGTACGACCACGTTTAAATTCAGCTGCCCATCTTTTTACGATAGCAAATGATGGGCTAAAATCTTTGTCAACGTTGTCCAACTCGGCTTTAATTTGCGCAGGCGTATTGCCTTTTAAATGCAAGAATTTAATCATATAATATTCGATTTTTTCCATTTTTATAAAAACGCTGACATTGACTGTCACAAATGACAAACACAATTTTCTCAGGTATCTTTTAAATCGCATGTACGATTGTAGTACCAGAATTTTGACGAGTAATGCTATCTTCATGTTGAGGTTAATAACTTTTTAGACGACCTTTGTAATTTGAGATCTTAGCCTAATTTTTGTGACCTATCTCGAATCTTGGCAATACCGGTGAGCTAATCCGTGCTTGGAAATATGAGTTGTTATATCTTTATATTCATATTCATACATTAGCTTTTATGTTTTTACTCTCTCCCTACCCTTTCTTTGTGTACTACTCTTTTCTTTTATTCTACTTCAATTTTTTCCATATTTCTTTTTCTCTACATTTTGCACCTGTTTCATTATAATAGCTGTCATTCTTTTTTTAATGTATTTTTGATCTACCATTTCTGGTTTACCATTTGGTGTATATCCCAAATAAATATACTCTTTTATCTTCCCAATAACCCTACCTTAACTCTTCATTTTCAGTTTACCTTCTTCCACTTTTCTTTCCCGTTCCTAAACCTTATTATTTTTTTCCACATTCATCTCTTATCCTTTCCTTTCCATGTATCCCTCTAGTCTCTGCCATACTCCTTGTCTCTTTTTATCGCAATTAGCGTTATATTGTACGCCTAATGAATATCTTTTTGTCTCCTATAGATATCTCACCCCATCTCACTTTCTCTGTTTTTTCTTCCAAATTTGATCATACTAGATTGAATAGCAAGGAACTCATAAGAGAAAGATATACAATATATGTAAAATCAATAATTTTATTGAATTGTTAATATGTTATACTATACGCCTTCTACTTATTTATGGTAAACTAACTTGTCAGCATGCACAATAGTTAATGAAAAAATAGAGAATTTAAAGTTTTTTGTGTGCTGTATGTACCCAATTTATAAGACAGTTGTAAATAGTATGTATGGTCGAGCAAATAAACAGCTACGATGTTTAACACATCATGCGACACGGATACCTCCTTTTTAATTTTTTTTGCATTTTTAAAACTGATAACCAAGAATAGATTAATGTAATAAATAAATAAAAAAATAGTAATAGGTAAATAAATAAAAAATAATAGAAAACTCACACTTGAATTGTATCTAAACGAAACATAATTGAAAGAAAAGGTTAAGTTTACGCACCATAACAATATAGATGATAAAAGTAATAATTTTTTTAAATTGAGAACATAGTCTAATTGTAAGACTTATGAAACGTTTTGAATGTACTAATTTTCTTCAGCCATATAAACAGTCAAAATATAAACAATTATGTGCAGAAGACATGTTATTAATATTTTTGATCTGGTGAAGTCTTTCTTAGAAATAAAAATTAACACGAATGACGTTTTGATCTTGTCAGAGATCTTTATTTACTAATGTATCTTTGAACCTTGCAATGAACTGTATTTGCAGTAGATGAACCTTAATAGAAAATAATACTGCGATTTCCTGTGAAGAATTTTTATTAGCTTTAAGATTTGTATTCTTCTTTACATTCTTCATGTTTAATTATATACTATACAGGATGTTTCAGAAATAGTTGGCCAAACTTTAAGAGCATATTCTACTCATTATAAGAATGAAAAAAAGTCATATAACATGGGTTCGAAAATGCTTCCTTTCCAAGTTATAAACATTTTTTATTGACTACAGAAATTGTTGGAAATGATTATCTTCCGAAATTTTCTTCTTGAATCGATTTTTCTTCCACCTACACTTAATGGTAACAACTACAGACAATTTTTGGAAACGCAACTCCTTACATTATTAGAAGACGTTCTACTACGGATACGCAATCAAATGTGATTTATGATGGAGCTCCAGCACATTTTAGCCGCATTGCTCGAGAGTTTCAGTTCCTAAATAATAATTACATCAATAGATGAATTGGTAGAGGAGCTCCAACGTTTGACCTGCACGTTCTCCCGATTTAAACTCTTTGAATTTTTATTTATGGGGACATCTTAAGACTCCCGTGTTTGACACTCCTGTTGCTACTGTGGAAGTACTCCGAAATCGTATTATCGCTGTGTGTGAAAAAATACAAAATACTCCAGGAATTTTTGAACGTTTTCGACAATCTATGCAACGTCAATGTGAAGCATGCATTGATGCGTAAGGAAACTATTTCCAGCAATTTTTGTAAAATCAATGTTTATAATTTGGAAAGAAAGCATTTTTGAATCCATGTTTATATGACTTTTTCATCCTTACAATGAGTGGAATATACTTTTAAAGTTTGGCTAACTATTTTTGAAACACCCTGTATAAACAGATATTCCAATGAGATACTCCAATAAGATCGTTTTTAAGATCGCCTTATATTGCAAATATTGTTTTGCAGTATTTAGAAGAAAAGGCTCTTAAATCCATTAATCTGCAGCTACCGTTTTACTATTGATATATGGACGACATTGTTACATCAGTACCTGCAAATTTAACAAATTTTATTCTTGAGACTTTTAATAGTTTTCACGAACGTTTACAATTTACTATAGAAATAAAATATAATTGCAGTTTGAGTTTTTTGGACCTTTTGTTGAAAGTAGTTGACAGTACAATTATTATTGATTGATTATATAAAAAAAACCTTTTAGATTGATATTTATCATTTTTTTTACATCTCTTTTGTCATAAAATTGGAACAGTTTTTAGTTTGGTCGATAGAGCGATCTTACTATTACATTCTATCTTTTAACATAAAAATCTAGAACATTATAGAACATTATAAAGATGCTTTTAGAGAATAGCTATTCTTTGAACTTTATTTTTAGACAGATTGATATAAGAATCAGTAGGTAGATTAACACAAAAGTATCGCCGAATTTTGTCAGAGATGTGGCTTTTTGGGATGTTATAAAGGATGATCAAATTACAAGAAAATATTTTATTATTCTTTACATCCGGAATATCTCTAAAATAGCGACATACTTAATAAATAAAAATATTGTTACGGTAGGCTTTAGGTGTCTTGAAAAAAAATAATAATAAAATACAATATATATATGGCTCAAATGAATCAATCAAATTATAAATATAAGTCTTTCTACAAGCCACCACTGTTATTAGCGTGCAATGTGTAACGGTGCACCTCTGCACTGTTCCCTCTGAGGCAACCAACCACCTCGTTGTCCGAATACTCGCTGAACAGCACAACAGGCACTTATGCGCTGATAATCCACTTGCACACATTCGTTTTAAACAAGCAAATCGCCGCTGCCGCACGGCAAACTTCTTGCCCACGCGCAATACCTCCTGATGCTGGCACGATCCAAGCGCGTGATTCCAAACGCGCGCGCAAGCGAAACGATCTCAGAGTGGCGGGGATGCTGGACCACGAGTAGGCCCGAAATCCACCCGAACATCCCTACCACTCTGAAATTACGGTATAAAAGGGAGCGGTTCCCTACTCTTTTGATCCGATCAGCCTAGCTGACTACTTCCGAGCCAGACCTAGAGTCAGTTTTGAGGTAGAGTACTCTCTTGCCTCAGCCGAGTGCTCTCTGCATCTGCTCGATCTCCTTTCTCATATTCTGGGCCAGCAACGCACGAGATAGAGTATTCTCTTGTCTTTATCGAGCGCTCTTGACCACTGATTCTAAATTTTGGTTACTCGCATCCCGGCGACAACTGCAAGAAAACGAAGTAGAGAGCTCTTTTGCCTCCACCGAGCGATCTCAATGCAGTCGTAATTTAGACATCGCGCTTCGAAAAATCCTGTCAATCACCGGTGCACTAGGCAAGGGAATTCCAAAACGCGAACACCTTTTGCATTTAAAGACCTATTGTCTAGCGCAGGCGAGTTTGTGGAATTCAGCTACATGCCACAGAACCGACTCACAAAAGGTAAATACGAAACGCAACGCTATTGTCTACAGTCGAGCCTGCATAAAAACACGCCGAGATATTTCCGATGTCGGGCCTAAATATAGAAACTGTAAAACCGAGCTTATCGTATTCTAAATTCTATGTAATAATTGTTTGTCCATAAATTATTTCTGCAATACATTTATGTAAACGGTCTTCGTAATATTGTAAAATTAATCTGTACACGTGTTACGTTCTGTAATGTGTCAAATTTAATTCGCAATCGTCTAAACCGCCATTGTAATCAATAGAATATGATATGATCACGAAATCACAAATTTCTGCGATCCTCTTTTGAGCCTTGGCGATATCGACGAGCTGGTGCGTGTTCAAAAACACAGGTTGTTATAAAAGTAATGATGTCTATTATTAATTGCTACAATATTCAAACGTTTTGATTCTCTTATTGGATCTTATTCAGTGAACGACGTGAATTATAGATCACATCCAATAAGAGGATCGAAACGTTTGAATATTGTAAAAATTAGTAATAGATATTATTACTTTGTACACACTAATAACAGCGGTAGTTTGTAGAAAGGCTTTCATATTTATAATAAAATTAATAATGTTACATATACACACAAACGCGCGCGCGCGCGTACGCGCACACACACACACACACACACACACATGCACGCACGCGACGCACGCACACAAAGTTCATAAAATACCCAGCAAACATTTTGTGCGCAAAAGGATTTTAAATTGGCACCAAATTTTAGCGGAATTTCGTACTAAAACCGTATCCTACTGTGTCCGCATTAGGATGCTCAATGTAAACCAAATCTGACGAACATATCTGAAGTGAAATTGAAATCAATACCAGAACAAATTTGATAACAATAATGTGATAACAAAATGGCATCAAACACAAATCAAATCTGTTATTAAATGCGTTGACAAAATAATGCCAAACACAAACCAAATCTGTTTTTAAACTTGCTGACAGAATGACACTAAATACAGTTCAAATCTGATGTTTCCGAGACTAACAAAAAATTTTATTTTTTTAACAGATTTTATTATTCTTGTAGCTTAATCTGTATTCACTGTTTCTTATATTAAACATTTTAATTCACTTATTACAATTACGCATTATTGTATAAATTTTTGAAAACGCATGTCAGAGTCGGCGGGATTCGAACCTAAGATTTCGGAATAACAATCTAACATGCGCTAACTCTGAGCTAATCATATACATGTGATATCGTTAATAAAAAATTATATTTGAAATAAAGCTGAATTGAACCAGAAGAAACTTGCGTTTTGAATTTCGCGCGAACACTATCACTAACCCTATGATTATTTAACCTTAGATATTTTTAATATAAACTATATAAATAATTAAAACATTTTCCTGCCCATGGCTAGATCAGTCAAAAAATAACAGTAATTAGAAGTAGTATCGAACCATAGTAAAACATTATTGACGTAAAGAGCACGTTGCAAAAGTCAATTTTGCAATTAATTGTTATAAACAAATTGTTAAAAATGATTGTAGAGGAAAACTGATTGCATAAATTGATTCACCGGGAAAAATTACTAAAGAAACATATATGACGCTTTCTTAATTGTTATAGTTTATAGTTGTTATAATTGTTATAAACAAATTAGTTGCATAATTGTTTTGACAAAAAGATAATGGTCGAATTTCGTAAAGAAAGCATGATGTGCGTAATGTAACATTTTATCCTTGTTTAACTTTTGCTGATTAACAAGGATTATGTCATGCGCATTATGCGCTTTACGGAACTCAACTAGTGTTGCATTCTTGTGTGATAAATGCAAACGTTTTTGTAATAGCAAGCTTGCTTACTATCTGCCATCAATTTGTCAATTATACATACAACAGATCTGTCTGCTATCAACTTCCAATCTGTCGTGTATTTTGATAGAGGGATAATGTTGCATTCTTGCGTGAAAATTGCTAACATTTTTGCAATAGCAAACTTGTTTAATATTTGTTATAAATTTGTTGTCAAAACTTTCAACAAATTTGCTTGTTTTTCACTGCTAATTTGTCATACACTCTGCCAACAAGTTTGTAGTATATTTGGTATAAATTTACTAACAGTACCGGAAATACCAATGTATTTGGACCATAATAAAGCGGATCAAAATCCGTTACCAACCTTTGCAGTTGTAGAAATGGTTATAAGGGTAATAAGTTCATAAAAAGACAAAATGGTTATATGGAATTTGGTTATAGTAACAATACCATTTACAAAATCTTCTGTAAAGATTATGATGCCACTTTTTCTCTCATATGTGGGGCAAACGAAGAGACAATTGAGGATTAGAATGAAAGAATATATCAATGATATAAAATTTGGTCTACCTACACATTCCGTGCTAACTGACCATAGAATCGTTTCAAATCATTCTTTTGATTAAATATAAAAATTCTTGTCTTTGAGGCGAATTATTATAAAAGATTAATTTCAGAAATGATACATATAAAACAAATAAATAGAATGAATTCATATAAAAACACTTCTAGATGATTCTTATTTTTGATTACTTGACTCGATTACATCAATAATTAATGACATATAACATGTTTGACTCATTTGCCATCTGTTTGCCATTCGCTTTTGGTTTGCATTAGCATCAAGTTCATTTGCGCTGATAGTGGACTCTTTACATAATTTTATCGCTTGGAGATTTCATATGAGTTTATTTATCGGTTTTTATAATTGACACTTTTATTATTAACAATATTCTATAGATTTTTTTGTTTTTTTTTCTTTTTACGTAGATTTTTATCATTGCGGAAATTTGCTTAAAAAATTGTGCTTGATTTCACTTTACGTGATTTTTACCTCACGTGATCTTTATTTTATTGTTGACATATTTTATTTCTCTGGATTTCTTTTTTGGAAATCTGTTCAGTACGATTTACTATGCGCTTCAATTTTAATGTTTGTAAATTATTCAAGAATCAACATCCATTGTTCGTTATTGGCAAGGAAACGTCTCTGACTATGCGAGCAATTTTATAATTATACATATAAAAGAATATGTTTTTTTATCTCAAATTTTATTAGACATAAATGTATCGGCTTTATGACCAACATTGTTTTAAATAGTCATTTTCTGACTTTTCTCTCTGTTAATATTACAACTTTTTTCATCACTATCAGTAAAGTTGTATGTTAACATTTAATTTTTAATATTTTAAAAACATATTCTTTGAACATAATTGTTTATATTTTGATTGTTTATATAACTGAAGAAGGATTAGTATATCTGAAATGTTTCATAAGTGTTAAACTATGTTTTTAATCATCATGGCTTATAACTTTTTCTTTCAATTACATTGTAAATAAATAAATTTAATTAATTAAATCGGCCAAAAATTAATTAATAAATTTTTTATTATTATTGAATTTATACTTGCATACTTTTAACCCTAGACTATCACACTATATTTGCCATCGAAATCTACTACGCATGGGTAAAATTTACCCGGCTATCTATTTTGTTGTGTAATTTCGACTCAAACGCAGTGATTTATAACTTTTTTTTTTTTATCGATACAGTTTTTCTTTTCAATTGCGATACAATAAGGAAGATAATTGAATGGGTAGTAACACTCAAAAACCTTAAGCACATGAACAATTTGTAAAAATGTAAGGCTTTTATATGTTTTCCAAAAAAACCGGTTTTTTTTTTAAGAAAATAAAAAAGAGTCATGGTTTCTGAAAGAACATGAATGGTATTTTGAAGAATAAAAATACTTCATATGGCTCTACTTCAAAAAACATATTTATTTGATCGAATGAACAAGACTGATTGTTTAACTTGAAACGACCTGTGTTTTTGAGCACGAACTAGCTCGTTTGTATTGCCAGGGCTTAAGTAGAATTGCGGAAATTAGACTGAAATCGTGCGATTTAAAAATCAGATTTATTATAATTGAGTATAAATCGAAAAGAAATTACATGCGTTTATTCGCAAGATACAATAATAATTGATTTCATATTAATGCGGACGGAAACGCAGTATAGTTTCGTGGGTTATATCTACAAGACGTGTTACAGCCTAAGAACTCTTATGTTAACATACGGAATACTTTAAAGTTGATCTTGCGGTCTTTGCCTTTGTTTGGCACTGAAAATATCTTGATCAGTTTTTATATAGGATTTTGTACGAACGGCGACGCGTCTTACGTTTGCATTGCACTGACCAATTTCGTGGCGCGGTTGCGGTGTACGGGTTGGTGGGGCGCGCAGACGACGCGACTACAAGTTTTGCGAATTTGCGCTATACAATGGCTCGACTAGTCTTTAAACGCGGCAAGTATCAATTATTTAGCGTTGGAAATTTCCTTGCGAGATAGATCAACGATTACGCGGGTTTTCCGAGTGCAATGACGGATACGTGTCGATCCTACCGAGAGCACTCGACGGAGGCGATGAGAGAACGCTTTACCTCGGTCGGTTCTGACTCAGAACTCAGACAGGAGATTGAGCAGATGCCGAGATCGCTCGGTTGAGGCAAGAGAGCATTATACTTTGAGTCTGGCTCCGGACAGGGAGTTAGTGGAGAAAAGAGCAATTTTCTTTTGAAATCCAGCTCCTCTTCTACCCGTATCTCGAGGCATTGCTGATGTTCAGCTGGTCTTCGGGTCCTTTCACGGCATCCCCACCGCTTGAGACTCGAGATCGGTCTAGCAATGGAACACAGGAAACGCGTTCACGTGGCGTGATAACGGCATCTTGATGCGCGCGTACTCAGCGGTAGTTTTCTCATGTCCAGAATGATACCTCAGGGGGCATTATTACAAACTATGTACATATAATTCGATATTGAAGTCTCATTTTGTCCGGATAAAGTTATAAAAACCACTATTTTTGTTATAGTATTTCATACATTATATTGTATTTGACATGTTGAAAAAAAGTTTTAAAAATTAAAAAAATGACAGCTCCAAAATCACACTCAGTGGAATAACCATGAGAATTTTAATGTTTTTAGACAAAAATTGATTTGTAAAAAGGCAAAAACATATTTATTAAATAGAAAACGTTTTATATTGGTTATTTTGTTGAGAACAATCCATACAAAGGACGACTCATGAATCATCCAATTTGTGCATAATTGATGAAATCTTTCTTGTGCATGTTTTCTTATGTTTTTTGATGTGCTGAATGGGCTGTTATGGTAAATTTCAAGCCTCATAACTTGGAAAGTACTTAATAAATAATTATTTTATTACAATATTTTGAAAAGCTCTTGACATCAATTATTAGATTTTGATATCAAAAATAGGTTAGTCCTTAAAAAAAAAATCGATTTGACCTTGATCTTGGCGACGCCATCGAAGTTAGTAAACAGATTTTTTTAAACCCTACAACTTTTGTCTGAAATATTTTTTTCAGAAATGCTTAGTTTCCAAAATATTAAGAGATCCTGCCACTTTCAGAACACCTTGTATATTCATGTGCGCACCATACACACGCGCGCGCGCGGGTAGAGATGTGGAATTGGAAATAATAAAAACAAAAAGATGTCATGTATTCTCAAGTTTTTCTTCAAATTTTGATTAAATTTTGTTACTTTGAATGCAATTTTTAATACTTTTCCATCAATCCATTTTGAAATGAACATAAATATTTAAAAATAATGCAGTATATCAAAAAATAAAAAAAAAACATGTATAAGAAAGGTTCCATTATTTCGATACAAATTAGGTGATTTTACAGGTCGTTTTTTACCTTGACTTTGATTTCATCACACACGATAAAAACTCACACTTCTACCATACATTTTTTACTCAATGCGAACTTACGACATGGCTGAAATAGCAGAACCACATAGAATCATGTGACATATGATGAAAGGTTATTTAAAGGGCACTTGTAAGTTTTTTTTTATTTTTACATTTCCACCCCACTTCTCTAACCCTAACGAAACGGCGCGCATTTAAAAAATGATGTGGGTACATTTTATCCATGTGTGGTAGTCTAAGTTCAAATCTACAATTACAAAAAGTAAAACGTTACGAAGCCTATGCAATTACAACCAACATAGTTTTCAATAAAATTATTGTGTCTATTTCAATAGAAAGACAAAGTTATTTTGAAATAGTAGCCAAACTTTATTAATGTTAATTTTCGAGTTTGACTGCTGGAATTTATTATTACATGCTTAGGTTAATCGACAATTGACAATATTCTAGTATGAGATAATGGAAGAAGATGCTAGCACGAATGCAGAAAATATTTTAAAATTAAATTTAGAAATAGATAAAAGGTGGAAAGAACGATTTCACAAATGGATTTATAATATATACTGCAAGATATTACTTCAAAAGTAAGGTTTATTTACCGATTTTCCGCCGAAGGGATATCATAAAAAAACTATTAAAAATATTTTATATATGCCGGAAAACAAAAATTGTTACGGACGAAGAGCTGTTTGCTTTTAATGAAGATGAAACATTTGAGCAGGTATGTTTTTAAGTATATTTTTGCTAATATTGATATCAGAAATTTTAATATTTTATTACGATTGGTGTACGTAAGAACATAATTGTTTTATTATTAGTATACGGAAGAGCTTAAAAAAACAAATGATTTGGTGCTGATGAAATTAAAATAACCTTATGACTTCATTCTTTTGACGTACAGATAAGAAACAATTACCCTAGCAAAAGCACATTCAAAAATGGAATTTGAAAACCTTGTAACACAATGATTGCTTTTATACATAATTCTTAAAATAATATTGCCTTATCGTATATCAATAGAAACAAATTTCTTTTGATCATTGATTCTTGGGGAGGTCAGAGAGATCTCATTGTGTATGATAAAATTTTTTTGGACAAAAAGGGAAAATTATTTTGTAGTATTAAAATTATTCCACTCAAATATACATCAATTTGTCAACGGCTTGCAAGGTATACTTTTATCGTCAATTAAACTTTGTATTAAACGATTATTTTTATCGAACGCTTGATTTACTAAAATATTGCCAAATATCCACTAGAAGAGAAAGCAATTAAAATTCATTCCATATGATCACTCCCTTGTAGCTTTAAATGTTGTTTTGTTATTCATCAATGTCCCTATAGATCTTGCTAACAATATCTTGAAAAAAGGAATATTTTTGCTGAACACACTATTTACCGATGAGCGAATTTATAGATGCGTTAAATTTTGTACTGAACAGTTTTTAAATTTAATGACAAATATACAAACTTTTTGAGTTTTCATGGGTTTACCCTGTCATCTATTGTGATTTCTAATTTTATATTAAAAAGTGTCTTTTATAACGTTTTTTTGACTAATTGTCGGAGAGCGATTTCGAAGAAACGTTATAGAAGACTTTTTATAATACAAAATTACACATATAAATATTTTTACTGAATTTGTATAAATAAGAAGATAAGGAGATATTCACAAAAAATCAGTCCTCTCCAAATTCAATAACCTTGACATATGTTGTTAAGGTCATGATCCTGAGTGAGGAACCTTCAAGAGGTTTTAGCCCTTTGTTAAAAAGTTATTAACAATAAAAGTAGGCTAGTAAAAGTTATTTTGTTTTGCTTCAAGCAGTCTCCAATTAGGCAGTCCTCCTTTTTTTGATTTCAAAAACACAATATTGAATTAAATGATTTTTTTATGTACAGTCATAATTCGAATCACAAATAATTCAATTATTTATCTGAACTTTTATTTTCACTTTTTTGAAACTCCGAATTTCCTAACGATTTGTACACATAATGTAACCTGGGTACGCATTTTTGATGCAGCTCCGAAGCTAATGATGCACTAAGGCCACCAACTAAGAGAACTGTTAAGCAGTGCCTCCCCCCCCCCCTCCTTCCCACCAAATTCAACGCCATTGCTCAAAGCGTGTTCAAATGCCGCAACTTTGAAAATCGGTCCGGGTTACGCTAATTCAGTGTATACAAGGAGGCTTAACAGATTTATTAAAATACATAAAAATCAGTTATCCATGGCTTTTTCGCTCCAATGTCATTTAAATTATTTTGCTTTATACGTAGGGCATACTCATAGAGTTAAAACAATCGACTTTTTGTTGAGTGGATTAGCTCGTCAGACAAATTGGCTCTGAAAATTGGTTTGAGCGGGAAAAAGGAAAATAATTCGACGCAAATGCAAGTTTGATTTAAATTTAATCTTGATCTATTATAATGTAATTATAAATAATTAAATGACACAGACTAAAATAAAGAAAGTATTTTATGAAAAACAATATGTACAAGAGCGAGTATTTACAGGTATGTTTGATCTATTTACAGGTAAATATGCGCAATATTCGGTGATGGCACACAGAAAAAAATTTACTATTAAATCAACACTTCATTGTTTTATATATAAGCAAAAATATGAAATCTCCTTGGAAAAATTTATAATCTTAAACAGACATAATTTGTTTATACAAAGAGAAAAATTTTCTTAATCTAAGCAAATTATGTCTGTTTAAAATTATAAATTCTTTTAAGAAGATTTTCACCTAAAAAAATAATTTTTGTATTAGCTGAATCCGCTAAATCTTAGAGGATTTTATTCTTCTATACGGCTTCAAGAGGAATCCTTTAGAACTAACAAGAAAATTGTCTAAGCACAATATTTTTACAGTTAGAGTAACTATTTTGTTTTCACTATCAATTTCCTCTTGCATACAGATTATACAGGGTGTCAGGTAACTACCGCCTCTCGTTTCGTGGATTGATAGATCAAGTAAAACTGAGCAGAAAAGTCCCCATTTTTTAATATTTGCCATAGTTAACAAAATAAAAATTAATAACGTCTGCGAATAAACGCGTATCACCGCGCGCAAGGACCGCCCGCCGGTCGCCGAGACGTAGGCAGCCGCGGCTGTAGGCGTGGCGCGGTGCGGTGAGGAGGAGAAAGCAGCAGTAGCTCTGGCCTGCGAGCGGCGCGGCAAAGAGGGAGAAGGCTGCCCCGGCTGCCTACGTCAGCGACCGGTGGGCGGTCCTTGTGCGCGGTGATACGCGCTTATTTGCAAACTTTATTAATTTTTATTTTGTAAACTATGGCAAATATTAAAAAATGGTAAAAGACTTTTCTGCTCAGTTTTACTTGATCAATTTACGAAACCAGGAGCGGTAGTTACCTGACGCCCTGTATAATATTGTTATTGCTATTGGATATATTCTAATATAGAGTTCTGATAAGCAGGTTAACGTGGAGATCCAAGCACATGATGTTTGCAAGAACAAAAAAAATTTTTTTTTAACGGACTTTATTATTCTTATAGCTTTATATTTGTATTTACTGTTTCACATATAAGATTCTATTTCACTAAAATTATAATTACGCATTATTTTACAAATTTTTGGAAACGCATCGTCGCCGACGGGATTTGAACCTAAGATCTTCAGAACAATAACTTAATACCCTAGTAGCATTTTCTGCAATTTTCTGCAGATCAGAATCTGCGTGCAGTTAATTGCAGTAGAATTAAGTCAGATGTGCAGAAGATTATTCCTAAAAGAGCTATGCTAGCAGATTGCTAGCAGACTGCTTCAATATTCGTGCACTGTATATGAACTGTTTGCAGAAACTTGGTACAAATATTGAGCTATCTTGAAGCAGATTCTTTCCGCAACTGCAGTCTGTAAACAGTCTAGCAAAGTTCTTTAGCAGAATGACATAAGATTCTTTTAACAGAAGTAGCGTGCAGATCTTGTGCAAATATTGCACAAATATGATCAGCAGATTTCTTACAATGGAAATGACGCGCAGATTTTGTGCAGATATTATACAGATTCTACTTAATCAGCGGCAGAAAGATCTGCTGCAAGGTTTATAACAATTTTGGAATGAAATGGATTTAACAAGTGAGTGCTGGTGCCACCGCTAGGTGGCTAAGCCGCGGAAGACCTTTTTGTGAGTCGAGTGCGGCCACAGGCGTTATATGTAGGCGCCGCTGCGGGCGACTGTCCAGTTCATACTTCAGTGAGCTCTTATATATATATGAACTGCTTGAGACGAAAACTTGCTCTCATTCTTTTTAAATATGACGTTTGTGTGGAACGCTATTCCACATAAAATTTTATATTTTTACATGTAAATAACAATTTGTATTATTATTTAATCTTGTACATAAATGAAATTTTAATTCAAATTTAATCTTTTTTTAAACCATTTTAAGGTTGTACTAAAATATTCTGGTGAAAGAATTTTACAAATCTTGCAGCAGATATATATACAAATTTCTTGCAAGAATTTGACTACAGAATCCCAGATAACAAAATGCCTGCATAGTGAATGCACGATGCGCGCACGTGTGCGTAATAATCGTCAGTGTGCCTGCACAGCACCATGCAGATATGTTCGCATTTGAGGCTTATATCGCCCGCATGTGTGAATGCCGCACGCATGCGGTCGACATGAATCTGATATGAGTGCACCAATTGAGATTCATATCGTCTACACACGTGAGTGCCACATGCGTGCAAGCGATATGAATTTTATTTTATTGTTAAATTATAAAATAATAAATAAAAATATTAAAATTATACACAGGGTTATTTTAAAAAACGTACACTAATTATATATATATTTTTTATTATTGTTATTACGGTATATAACAAACATTATTATTATTATTATTAACGTGATATAACAAACTTCATCGCCATTAGTGCGACTTACAAGTATACGTTTCTTCCGAATATCTGACTGGCGAATCGAATATCTTTGTAGTCAAACGTTAGGTTAGATATCCTAACCTAAATAGTCGTCAACTTTAACGCTTGATATCTCGATTCGCGGGTCAGTCCGACACTTTTTTCTGCCAGATTCGTTCATTTCGTGCAAAAACGCGTTGAATGAACCTAAAAATCGGAGGAGGTGGGAGTAATCTTAACATTTACTCGAACATACAATAATAAACATGTATCTACATACCTCCAAATGATTTAATTATCCCTCCAATCACTTTCTTCTTTTTCTTAATTGGTACGGACTTGTTCAACCTTCCACTCTGCAATATAGTTAACTTAACGAATTATAATAAGATTGCATGAGCAAAATCCTAAGCACAGTCAGTGTATGTATGTACTGTACACGCAGCCAACCGGCGAATGGAACTTTTTTTCACAGTCACTGCGGTGCGTTCAGAATAAATATGCGCGCAAGTTTAAACTTAGAAAGTAATATTGCCTTACAATAAAATGGAATAAAATTTAAAAGTTAAAAAAGGAAGCACAATTTTGTAAATTACATAATACGTAATTTTTAAATTCGTTTTTAAACTCGTTTTTAAATTCATAATTAAAATTGAAAATACTTAAAATAGATAAATAATTTAATATATTAAATAAAAAATTATATGTATTATGTGTATATAATATAAAACTATATTATATATAAATTATGTATGTTATATATAAATTTCATATTGAAAATTATTTAAAAATTATAGTAAAAAAGAAACTGTTTTTGTCCTATAATTTCTGATTAATTAGCAATAAAAATTACAAAAAAATCATATATAAAATGTTTCCTATGATACTAAAATATATATTTTTTATATATTGTTATATTAATAAGAAAATTATATAAAATTGTAAAATGCATGACGATTTAATATTTTGGTCATTTTTTACTCCGTCACGTTGTGCAGGCAAAGTGATTGCGTTGGTGCATGCACGTGTGGGTATCACACGTGAGGGTGATATAAATTCTCACCATGAAAAATACACCATGATAAATATACAATCATACATAACGAATATATAAAATATTCTTTTCGATCACTCATATATCTTCTCACGCATGACTTCATAATGCCACCTTCCATGCACGCGTGTCGCTATCACATTGATAGGGCAATATGACTGCGATGTTGCACGCATACGTGATATCACGCTGTAAGGGTGACGTGAGCCGTCACAAATTGTTATCTGGGATCTTTCAGGAGAATTGAACAGAATGAGGAAGCAGTACATCATAACGTCCTGTTGGCAGAATCTTTCAAGAATCTACTGCAAGATTTACAGCAGATACATTCAAGTTTCTTGCAAGAATTTGCCAACAGATACGTGCAAGTTTCTTGCAAGAATTTGACTGCAGAATCTTTCAGAAGAATTGAACAGAATGAGGCAGCAGATCATAAAGTCCTGTTGGCAGAATCTTTCAAGAATCTACTGCAAGATTTACAGCAGTCTTGCAGAAAATTGCTACTAGGGTATGTAAATGTTGAGAAGAATACTATCTTCGATTTTAATGAAATTAGGCTCATTTGACGCGTTTTCATTTAAAATGAACGAATCTGGCAGAAAAATGTGTCGCTTTGTCTTGCGAACCGAGATATCAAGAGTTAAAGTTGGCGATTGTACAGGTTAAAATACCTGTCATCTCGGCGTATTGTAACGATCTGAACATGCGCTGTGGTAGAAATGTGCACGATTTGAAATGTTTTTTTATTAATAATTACATCACTGCCATATTTACTACACTTGATTGTGCAATATATATTTTACCCCCTCCCCTATTAATTATAAAATATATAATAAAAATGTTTAATAAAATGTAAACACTACGTTGGATTAAAAAATTATTAGTTCTTGTACAATGTACATTTTTTATTAAGGCATTAAAACAATTTATTTTAATAAAATGTTGATTATTACGCTTGTATTCCAGGTGAGCCCCGCGTATGAGACTTTTTTTTATTTAAATCTTGTATTTTTAAATTGTTATAATTTCTAATTGCGTTTTTAATTATTTAATATAAATGTTATTTTTTTGAAACAAGTAATTTAAAAATGCTCTTTTACTACATGGGCTGAAAAGTCCCGGGATTTTTAATAAAAACAAGCGTTTTTTGGGTAAAGTTATATTTATTCCTCAACATAGTTGCCTTCGAGTGCGATACACTTGGTATAGCGATTTTCTAACATTTCGATGCCCTTTCTGTAGTACAAAACGTTCAAGTCTTTGAAATACGCCTCGGTTTCCGCGATGGCGTCCTCATTCGATATGAATCTCTTTCCCTGGAGCCACCGCTTGAGGTTTGGGAACAGATAATAGTCGCTGGGGGCCAAGTCTGGAGAATACGGCGGGTGAGCAACCAATTCGAGTCGTAATTGGTTCAATTTGGCCATCGCTTTCAAGGATGTGTGAGACGGTGCGTTATTGTGATGGTACAGAACTTTTTTATTCGCCATATAGGGCCGTTTTTTCTTTATTCCGTCATTTAGTTTGTCCAACAACGCTGCATAATATTCTCCCGCAACTGTTCTTCCCTTCTGTAGGTAATCGATGAAGATTATGCCATGCGCATCCCAAAAAACGGAGGCCAAAACCTTCCCGGGCGAGCGTTGGTCCTTTGGCCGCTTTGGTCAACTTTCGTGGCTTTTCAGTCACTCTGCAGACTGCCTATTGGACTCAGGTGTATGATAATGGATGTTTCATCTGTCGTCACAAAATGTCAAAAAAAGTCCGCTCGATTACGCTGCAACAACGCCAAACCGGCCGTTGAATCATCAACGCGCTGCTGTTTTTGGTCGACGGTCAGCAAACGCGGCACCCATCGCGCAGATAGTTTTTTCATATCCAAAACGTGCAATATGTATCCCACTCATTTTTTTAAAATGCCAACGGCCTCAGCTAACTTGCGCAGCTTCACTTTACAATCACTCAAAACGATTCGATGCACTTGCTTTACGATTTCCGGATTCGTAGCCTCTTTTGGTCTTCCAGAGCGAGGTGCGTCTTCGGTGCTTGTACGACTTATTTTAACTTTACTAAAACATCGATAAACTGTTTTCGAGGGAGCAGATGTAGGATAACATTTCTTCAACCGTTTTATTGATTATTCAGGAGTTTTTCCCATCAAAAAACAATGTTTGATCAATATGCGATATTACTGCTTTTCCATTTTTTTTTTACAAAGGCGAAGGTAGCGACACTTAAACGACTATAGCTTGTAAACGAATGAACGAAATGTCATGAAACTTTACACATAAACTAGTGACGGATGAACCTCTCGAAATAAATCGTGTTCATTTTTTAGTGGCGCCACCTATTGAAAAATCCCGGAATTTTTCAGCCTATGTAGTATTATTAATTAAATTAAAATATGTTATAAATACAAAAAATATATTTGCAATAAAAATTTATAATGACTGTCTTAAGAACGTTAAAATAAGCATTTCTATAAATTATAAATTTTTATTGCAAATATTTTTTTGTGTTTATGAGAAATTTTAATTTAATTTATAATAAATAGCATTTTTACATTTTTTGATTTAAAAAAATAACATATTTTATATTAAGTAATTGAAAACGTTTAAAAATTATATATAATAATTTAAAAATAAGTGTAAGCTTTAAATGAAAAGAAGTCTCATCCTCGGGGATCGAACCTAGGACCCGAGTGTAATAACATCCTAACGCCGCATGCTACGCTACTGACTTTACATTCGTTTTTCTGTAACAATATTACAGGTGCTGGATATATTTTTTTGTGTTCATAAGAAATTTTAATTTATTTAATAATAAAAAGCATTTTTAAATTTTTTGATTAAAAAAAAAACATTTTATATTAAATAATAATCGCGCATAACAGTGAGTGCGCCGCCCCTGCGTATCTTCTGTATACGGCCCGTGATACGCTAACTTAATCGGCTTATGTCTTGAAATCTAAGTCTTTGCTAAATTTTTGCCAAAGGAAAAATCTTCTTAGAATTCGACCAGGAATACGTCTCTTGAAGGACAACTAATTATTCTGAATTACTCTGTATGTAATAATAAACAAAAATGTGACTAATAGTAAATATAATTTTTTTATCAAGTTCCGTAACTTATTTAATTATTTATTTATTTAATTATTATTAATTATTTACTTTTTTATTTATTGATTAGCATTGACTTAAATTGACTTGTCTATTGATTTGTATTTTAATCCTTAGATAATTGTATGTATTTTTAAAATTTTTTAATATTTTATGAATAATGATTTTTAAAAGCTTAAATACGGATTTTAATTTATATTCGAGGGGGAATTCACAACCCAAAATTTTGTACACCAATGCCGATTTTTGGCATTGCTGTAAAACACTGCCGACATTTTTGTACACTGCCGACAATGCTTATTGTTAGTCAATGCCTACAATGCCGTCAATCCTATATTAAAATTAAGGCAATGCCATGCAATTATGAACACTACCGCGTGCCCATTATCATACGCCAATGCCTGCACAAGAATTCTAAAGCTTTCCCGAAGTATTCAAAAATTTTTGTGCTCAACCCCATGATCGAAAAACCGACTCTGAAGTGAGCTCACCACTCCCCAACCACTGACGACAATGCCGTCAATATTATAGATCACTGCTTACTTTTTTCGGCAGTCCACTGCCGAAATTTTGTACACCAATGCCGGCTGTGAATTTCCCCTCGTTTATATTATTTATTTATCATAATTTACTTTATTGTTAATTTTAATACAATATTATTAAATATAATATTAATTTATGAATCTTAAATTATAGACTCAAATGAAATAAACAAATTCAATGTAAAATGCCAGTGTAATGAGCCAGACACTAAATGTCTGCGTGTACTATAATATATTTTTATGAAAATATTAAATAAAAGGGGGGATAGCAAATTTAATTCATTTTTGGACCTCAAATTTCAAATTTTTTTTATACCAAATAGTATTATTATATGAAACATTAATCTCAATAAAATTTCAAAATGATCATAGGTACGATTCCGAAGATACAAGGGAGTGAAAGTCATGATTTCCAGTTAGGATATATTGCATAAAGAAAAATACGTTGTTGATGTTCATATAAGTTCATGTATATTGAGGACATATTTTATCGTATGGCTTCATTAATTGTTTAGAGAATGAACAATCTACTATTCACCGTTGTTTCAACGATCTATTATTCACCGCTATTTTTTTTTATCGTCCAAGAATTCAATCTTCCTCAACTGAGAGCACCATTCTTTAGAGTCAAGTATACATCACTCGATAATGAAGAAAATAATCGACTTATTGGATTTCCTGAACTTCCGATAGATGATCTGTACTAGTTACTTCAGTCTCGGACCTTATCAAATACGCAATGCGATTTCATACTATGCAGAACATCAGAAAGAAGGAATATTCTTGGTGCAGAAGTTTAATCCAAGACCGAAGCACCTCGATAGCTTTGAACTGTGAGAAGTATGGCATTTTAGTTGAAGAACCTACATTGATTAAGGCGCATATGAAATTTTGTTATTGTGGTGTTCAGTATCATTACATTTTTATTTTGGTAAATAAAGCAAAAACTGGACGAGATATATTCTATTCGTGAGTACTATTGTACTTGTCAAAGTGGTGCTCGGACTGCAGATTGTTGCAGTCATGTAATGACAATTGTATGTTTTCTTGAATTTGGATACAAATACCCAATTCTGAAATATGCAATGTATCTATCACGATTCACAAAACAACTTTGCATAGTGAAAGGCAAGGGGACACACATTAAAAGAGCACCCCAATCTGTGAGAGGCAAGGGGACTCTCCGTAGAAAAATATCTCGATCCGTGAAAGGCGGTGTCACGTGTCACTTCAATTCCATTTATCTCGAATTTTCATACTAAACGAGAACTAAGGTTATATTTCAATCTGGCTTAAAAATTTATAAGAAATGATGTTTTACTTTGTTATATATGTTATATTTTATTCCTTGGTTTGAATACTTAAAGAGTTTCGTGTACTTTCATGAAGTGTGAGAAACCATCACTTTCAATCTTTTATATCTCCGGAACCGCGCTTATGCTCATCTTAAAATTTCTCTGGGATTAATGTTCCATTATATAGTACTATTTGGCATAAGAAAAGTTTGAATTTCGAGGTCCAAACAATAAACTAAAAAACAAATCTTTTTGCTGTCACTGTTTAGGTCATTTGGTTTTGACCATCTTCAATATACATAAATTTGCAAATAATCTAATTACACGGGAAGCATTTATTTGGACACAGTACAATTAGACACAAATCACTCACAGCGTTTGAACAGAAGAAAAATTACTAGGCACCAGTCGCTGTGATTGGCTGTGTCCAATTGTACTGTGTCCAAATGGATGCTTCCCTAATTACACAATCAGGGCTTCTCAAGTACTATTACGTCATTAAATGTACAAGTGATTGTGTAGTTGCATCTAAATTATTGAAGTCTAATATAAAACACACAATACAAATTTTTTTTATTATTTGCCGCTTATTAGAAGTCTATCTTTTGAAAGAACATTTTGCTTTTTCGTTCGTTGCACAGACACTCTAATGTCTATACATTTCTGTTGTCGTAACATGCTTAAAAAAAAATAACGTAAAACTAAAATTGTACTGACTGTTTTACATTAAACTTTGACAATAAGATGTAACTGCACAATTATTTGTATATTTAATGGCGTAACAATATTTGATAATATCTTGATTATGTATTATGACATATTATTCGCAAATTTATGTATACTAAAGATGGTCAAAACCAAATGACCGAAAATGTATGCAATAAATATATTAATATTTATATTTTTAATTTGATATTTAATATATATATTTTTTAAATATATTGTACATATGAATATCCAGTGCCTGGTTCATTATTAGCACTTTACATTGAATTTGTTTATAATATTGGTGTAATTTTATTGTATTGTACGTTATTTTATATAAATAAAATTTGGTATATAATTAAAATAATTATTTTTTTTTTTTAATTACAAATCAGTAATTTTTTTCCTTTTTTTAATTATAAGTTTAAAAATATACAAGTAATTTTAATAATAAGCTGTAAAAATGTAATCATTAAACTTTTAATAAAAGTTTAATAACTATGTTTTAAGTTTAATTAATTAAATTTAATTAATTTAGCTATTAATTTATTACATTAATCTATTGTTAATCGTCAATTTTTTTAAATGCAAAAAATTGGAAAACGTAAGATTTGACCCATGTCACGTAACGTATTTATATCGTAAAAAATTACCTAACCTACTTGACTACACATACTACTTGCAATTCAGTTTTATGAATTAGGTACATACAGTGCACAAAAAAATTTTGAACAATTATTTCTCATTAACTATTTCGCATGGTAACAAGTTGGTTTACCGTAAATAAGTAGAAGGTATATGATATAACATATTCACAATTTAATGAAATCAATAATTTTACTTGCGTATCTTTCCTTTGTCAGCAGACACTCCTGCTTCGCTTTTAATCCAGAAACTTTTTTTTCTCAGCCTACTTCTTATCTCTTTTTATATCTTTTCTACCTTTTTTATAAATCCATCTTTCACTTCTCTTGATTTCATTTTTATTTTTATCATGAGGAGGTAACCACTCTTGTATTCCGGTGTACAACCCGCTAGAAGTCCGTTGAATTCCTTTGAATTTCTCGAAGTTTGATGAAGTCCGGCGAAATCCGGCGTAGTCCGATGAAGTCTAACGTAGTCCGATAAAGTCCGAAGTTCACGAAGTCCATGAAGTTTGATGAAGTCCGGCGAAGTCTGATGAAATCCGGCAAAGTCCGATGAAGTCCGTCGTAGTCTGATGAAATCCAACGTAATTTAATGAAGTCGTAGTCTGATGAAGTACATGAAGTCCGCGAAGTTCGGTGAAGTCCGGTATAACCCCATGAAGTCCGAATTCCGCGAAGTTCGATGAATTCCGATGAAATCTTGAAGTCCGGTGTACACTTATTTTCTGAGTGATTATCTCCTCGTTTTATCAATACTTTTCTATTTACTATTGTTATTAAAAGCTGCTTTCAGATAAGATATTATTACTAACTTCGAACCTTTTTTTTTAATTATCTATTTATGAGATGGTTTAGAACATATATTTTATCTATCATTTTTTTCCTCTTTAAATCCTTGATTTGATAATATCATCGCCATTACTCTTAACCTCTTTCTTTCATTTTCGCTAGTACAGCTGTGTATATTTTATATATAGTTGATATCTTTATCATATTATAATAGTTAAATGTAAATATTATTATTATAATATAAGTATTGGTAATATTATCAACATTAATATAAATATATATGTTATTTTCTGTAAACAGGTTCTTATTCCTGTTTATAAACAAATGAAAGATGCTATGGCTAAACATACGGACGCAGATGTGATGGTTACATTTGCCTCTTTAAGAAGTGCTTATGAAAGCACCATGGAAACGCTACAATTTCCGCAAATCAGAACGATCGCTATAATCGCGGAAGGTATACCAGAAAATATGACTAGAAAATTAATTCTAGCGGCACAACGAAAGAACGTGACTATAATTGGACCAGCAACTGTAGGAGGAGTAAAACCGGGCTGTTTTAAAATTGGTAATACTGGCGGAATGATGGATAATATTTTGCATAGCAAGTTATATAGACCCGGCAGGTAATAAGTCTTCGGATGTGATAACAGTTCATATAGCACAGGATTTTGCAGCAATATAACCTTTCGTATTACGATACAATGTTTTAGAAACATTGTTAAAATATAGATTTGTAATATAATTTTAAGAATGCAATGTTGCAGCAATATCTTAAATTTATTGTGAAAATAAACTACTAAGATTTTATATATAAATATTTGTGTACATGTATACATATTTTTTGATTCATCAAGCTTATAAATAATTTTATATAAGAATCTATACTTTATTTATGTACGAGTCTTAGTTACGTGATTAGTAATGTAGAGCGATTTTTTGAAATGCTTAGTAGTAACAATTTCTGCATTAAGAAAAATTTTTTGAAACAAAATATAATTTAATTTTATAATTTTGAACTTATAGTAAAGTTTTAATATTAAATTGTAATAATAAGGCTTTTTAAAAATTGCAACGTTTTACATATAGTATTTAAATCACGAACAATCTGTAAGACATGTGTACAAATATCAAAAGTTAAGAAAACAATTATATGACTATAAATTTGCAATTGCACTATCAATGATATATTAACACGTATTATATTACATATTTTATGCAATAGTACGTATTATATAGAGAAAAGAAGGGGATGGAATAGGTTTTGTTTTTTTTTTAACAACTCAGTAAATAACGCGATTGTGTTATCAATACCAATCTTACAATACAATTCTTATCAATACCAATTTGTTAATTATAGAGTTTTACCAATCATTTTATAGACGTGTGTGAAGTTAGCATATCATATTTTGGCATCCCATGAAACAAGGATAGTTCTGCTCGCATCCACTATAGTTCTACAGTTCTGGATAAATTTTAGCAATAGTTCTATCGAATTACACCGAAAAAATATTTAAAAAAATGAGATGCTAACTTTCCGTTACACCTTCCAGCATCTCATCGAATTTTGATTGTATGAACCATAAACTACGAATATTCAAAGAATTCTATTGTTTTTATCCATTATATCAATAGTTCTGGTTCTTGTTAAATGCATTTCATACGCTAAAATGTAACATATCATATTTTGGCATCCCATAAAACAAAGATGCTATTGATAATTCTCAGTCCCTAATATCACATACATTACAGTGCTATCAAAAAACAATAACTAAACTATTTATTTATAATTATTATACACGTCCAAAGTGCTTAAATGTGATATGCTAGTTTCCCTATCAATAGTTCTGGTTTTGTACGAGAAAAAATTCATAGTTCTCAGTCTCTTATATCACTTTCATATTAGTTATATCAAAAAACAATAACTATTTATTTATAATTATTATACACATCCAAAGTGCTTAAATGTGATAAGATAGCATCACTATTGATAGATCTGGGTTTAAACGAGCATGAAATCATAGTTCTCATTCCCTAGTATCATTTACACTACAGTTCTATCCAGAAACAATTATTAAACCGTTTGTTTATAATTATTATACACATCCAGAGTGCTTAAATGTGATATGCTAGCCTCTCTATCTATAGTTCTGAATTTGAACGAGCATGAAATCATAGTTCTCACTCCTTAGTATCATATACATTATAGTTCTATTCAGAAACTATTATTAAACCATTTGTTTATAATTATTATACACGTCCAAAGTGCTTAAATATTAGCGTCACTATCGATAGTTCTGGGTTTGAATGAGCATGAAATTATAGTTCTCACTTTCTTTTATCATATACATTACAGTTCTAACCAGAAACAATTGTTAAACCATTTGTTTATAATTATTATACACGTCGAGAGTGCTTAATTACGATATGCTAGTGTCACTATCAATAGTTTTGGGTTTGTACGAGCATGAAATTATAGTTCTTAGGCCCCAGTATCACATACATCACAGTTCTATTAAAAAATAATAAATTGATTATAAATAAATAGTATAGTTATTGTTTTTTTTTTTTTTATAGAACTAATGTATGTAATATTCGGGACTAATAACTATGATTTTATGCTCGTACAAACCTAGGACTATCGATAGTGACGCTAGAATATCATATTTTAGCACTTTTGACCTGTATAATAATTTTAAATAAATAGTTTTGTTATTGTTTTTTGATAGAACTATAATGTATGTGTGATTAGGGTCTGAAAACTATCGATAGTGACGCAAGCATGTTACATTCCAGCGTGTGAAATGTATTTAATAATAATAAAAAAATTTTTTTATTGTTTTCATGGCCACAACTATTGATATGATGGGTGGAAACAGTAGAACTCTTTGAATATTCGTAGTTTATGGTTCATACATTCGAAATTCGATGAGATGCTGGAAGGTGTAACGAGAACTTAGCATCTCATTTTTTTAAATATTTTTTTTTAGTGTAATTCGATAGAACTATTGCTAAAAATTATCCAGAACTGTAAAACTATAGTGGATGCAAGCAGAACTGTCCTTGTTTTATGGGATGCCAAAATATGATATGCTAACTTCACACACGTATATTATAGGTAAAAGTTTATATATGTAAAGAATGATATACATATGGAATGATCATAATTTATAATTTACTAAAAAGTGTAAAAAGGATGCGTTTCTGTGTGAAAAGATCATGGAATACTAACAATTAATGTTACAAGAGGCACTTTTAATTATAAAAAATTACAAATTAATGATTCTTCATAATTTTTACATACTAATGAGTGCCACAAAACAAGAACATTTATTTTATGAACATTTTATGAAATATATTTCATTTGAAAAAAAATAGTTTTTTAAAAGTTATTTCTTTGGTTTAAAAAAACCATCCAACTTGAGAAATAATTAAAAAATTATTTTTTTTAATAATTTTTTTACTATTAGTAAACAGTATCCCAATTAGCACACAATACTTAAAAAATGTTTTCAAAAACATTTAAAAAATATTTATAAAAACGTTAAAAATAATTAAAACGTTAAGTGCCCTTTTTCTCATTAAAAAAATGTTTATTTTAATGTTTAAAAAAATGTTTTTTAAATATTATAAAAACGTTTTTTAAACATTTAAAGAAAACGTTTATTAAACGTTAAAGAAACGTTTGTTTAAGGAAGCATAAATGAGCAAAACAATATAAAAAAAAAAATTTTTTTAAACTTTTGCAATAGAAAAATTTTTCAAAAGCCTTAAAATTTGTGGATTGAGTCCTTTTTAACATTAAACAAATGTTGTTTTAATATTAAGGTTTTTTCTTAAGAATTTTTTTTTGGAAATTCCATGCGGTCACCCATTCAAGTTGCGATTCCGGTGAACGTTGCTTGACCTCTGTGATCGCTGCAAACCGATCCCCCGTGATGATCTGTAAACACTTTGTGCTAATACATGTACATTACTGATAGATCAGGTCAATACATGTTATTGAAAAGACGAAATATACGAATATATAATTAAAGTATATTATTTATATAAATATATATAATTGAGTTAATTTTTTACTGATTTTTATAGATGGTATTGAAACATTTTTTAAGTGAATTTTAAAATCAATAATAATTGAAAAATAAATAGCTTAAATGTTAAATAAATAATAAATAAACATAATTTTATAGATGAAAAATAAATAAAAAAATTAATATTAACTTTTAAACACGTAAGTGGGTTTGAGAGACCCCATATGAATTTTCGAACGCTTCCTGTGTGAAGACGAAATGAGATAGGAGGCTTGGACCAAAACGTAAAAAAAGTTGGAAATCTCCTCTTTCGATTAATATGGTTGATCAACTTTTTTGGTCAACTAGAATTTGAATGGCTCGGCAACAAAGTTTTGTTAGGGTCAATGCGACTCATATAGTGTGTAAGTGAAACATTTTTTGTGAGTATTTTATATAAAAGCTGGACAAAATACGTTCGAACAAGTCGATTCGCAGATATTACTCGCATATACTCTGTCTAAAGTTGGAATACTAAAAAATGCTGTAGAAAAGGGAGTTTTTCCGAAATATATCATGAAACATATTAATTTTTAATTTTAGACACGATTTAATCAAAATTCCTCATATTTGCCTTGTTACATAAGTACATTTTTTAATAGAAATGACAATGATATAATTTGTTTTTTGAAAGTACGAATCTTTAGCTTTAAAACGCCGTATTGCAAAGTCTTTAAAAGTTTTTCATTGCAAAGATATGATTTTTTTTTTTTAAGTAAATTTTTAGATGCCCAAAAATACCTCATATTCTCCATGTTACATAATTATACTTTTTAAAAGGAATGACTTTGCCAAATTTTATTTTGAAAGTGTGACTCTTTAGCTTTAAAACGCCGTATTTGAAAGTCCTTAAAAGTTTTTTGTTGCGAAGATATGATTTTTTGAAGGAAAAGTAGATTTTTGACCAATTTTTCATTTTTGCTTAATAGTTTTGCCTTTATAACTTCACAATAAATTATTTTTTTGGCAATGCTGATTGTGCAGTCACACTCATGAGATATTGAATTTTTATTTAAAAAAAAAAAATTCTAAAAAATTGATTGTAATCAAAATTATAGTTTCTCAAAGTTGAAAAAGTCTCCCAGACCCGAAAATGTGTTTCCGTATTTTACAGGATCGGTGTGTTTAAGGGTTAAATAAACATGAAATAAATATTAAATAAAAATTTTAAAAATGCTTACTAAAATCATTTTTTTAATTAAATAATTCATGAAAAATAAATACTTAAACAACATTCAATAAACGTTTAAAAAGTGTTTATTTAAAAAAAATTAAAATAAATATTAAATAAATATTAAGTTAAAGTTGAATAAATGATAAATTAATGTTTTTAAAAAATGTTTTTTTAAATGAAAAATTAATGTGAAATAAATATTAAATTAATGTTGAATAAATGTTAAATTAATATTTAAGGCTCCTGAGAACTCGCCGCGGCCATATTGAAGTCGTGAAGTCAGAAGCGAGAAATTGTGTGAAATGACACGTAATTTTGTCCGACATGCCATTTGTAAATAAAGCCAATTTGGATAAAACAGACTAAGCAGATGACTTTAAAACACTTTTAAATATCGGTCACGACTATCGTTTTTTCGCCTAACAGTCAGTAAATAGTTGTAAAAAGCATGTAAAGTGAAGCTATTGAAATAGGAAAACACATGAGCACGCAATTTTGTCCGACGTGCCATTTCTAAATAATGCCAATTTGGATAAAACAGACTAATCATATGGCTTTAAAACACTTCTAAATATCGGTCACAACTATCCTTTTTTCGTTTAGCAGTCAGTAAATAGTCGTAAAAAGCATGTAAAGTGACGTCTATTCAGACAAGAAAATACACGGATAGCTATTGAAAAGAGTGAAAAAGGTACTTTTATGTATAAAATTCAAAGAAACTTTACTCGCGGTCTATTTTTACGAATTTGGTAAATACGAGACAAGTCATATTTTCACAATGAAACACATAATAACGAAATGACATGCACGATAACATTTTATCGTCAATGTCACGTTTCACGTGTATTAGTTCTAATTTTGTCCGCGACGAAATGTTGCTACCGTCAATGCGGAGTTCTCGGCTGAGGAGTCAGGAGCCTTAAAAAAAAAATTTTTTTTATGAAAAATTAATGTGAAATAAATATTAAATAAATGTTAAATAAACGTTAAATAAATATTTTCCCAAATCATTATTTTAAATATTTAATTAATGTTAAATAAATGTTAAATAAACGTTAAATAAATATTAAATAAATATTTTCTCTAAATCATTCTTTTAAATATTTAATTAATGTTAAATAAACATTTAATAAATGTTTAATAAATATTTTTGTTATAATGAATTGTACAATGAAAAATTAATATTAAATAAATATTAAAAAAACATTTAAAAAATATTATGTGCTGATTGGGATGCAGCGTCCACTACAAGATTGTCACAAGAGCGGTTTTACGTTTGTAATACAAATGTCTTGTAACAATCTCATAACCTCTCTCACATGATATAATTTTATATGCCAAATTCATACACACATTGCGGCATACATCAAGCTTAATTGCATTATTTGAAAATTACAGTCAAGGTCTTTCAATAAGATTAAAATTAAAAAATTAATATCTAACATACTTCTCAAAATTACATAAAAAGTATATAATCGCTGCTACCTTCAAACTGAAATTCAATTTTTACAAAAACGCAGTAAACAATAATGACCAGTAACGACTCAACATGTCTAAATAGTCTGTAACGCAATAATTCTAACGATCTTAGAACTCAACGCAAATTATGTAAGATATCATAGTATTTTATCATTTTATACGTATCTGACGATCTTTATTTTTCTTCTGTAATACATATTATATTAATACGTTATTAATAGCACATTCCAAATTAATTTATGTAAATATTTTTTTAACTTTGGGCACTTGTATACATGTCTGAGATTATTTGTTCTAATTAAAAATACCTTAATTATAACATTACAAAGTATTGTACAGTATTATTATATTATAATATTGCTGCTATTACAATTGCTATTGTATTACAGTTTCTAAAAGTTATATTTTTAAAAACGGATATTTTACCGTTACTTCAATTACAGGAACATTTTGCAATGTTGCAATAAAATATTTCTGTAATGTTTCTGCAATGTTTCTGTGTTGTATGACAGTTTATGAAATCAGTTGATTTTATTAATATTGTTATTTTCAGTGTTGCTTATGTTTCTCGTTCCGGTGGCATGTCAAACGAATTAAATAATATAATCTCTAAAGCTTCCAACGGCGTATTAGAGGGTGTTGCTATTGGTGGAGATCGATATCCAGGAACTACATTTATGAATCATATAATACGTTATCAAAACAATCCAGATGCGAAAGTAATTGTACTGCTTGGAGAAGTTGGTGGTGTTGAAGAATACGAAGTATGTCAAGCATTAAAAACAGGCAGAATTACGAAGCCATTGATAGCTTGGTGTATCGGTACTTGTGCTAGCATGTTCAATTCTGAAGTGCAATTTGGTCATGCCGGCTCAATTGCAAATTCCAATCTTGAAACGGCATATGAGAAAAATGCAGCGTTGAAGGCTGCCGGCGCATACGTCCCAAATAGTTTTGACAATCTGGGTGATCTTATACAAACTGTTTACGAGCAATTGGTAAAAGATGGCACAATAGTGCCGGAACCCGAAGTTCCGGTGCCGACAGTACCAATGGATTATGGATGGGCCAGGGTAAATTTTATTTATCTGTTGATTTACTATAATTTACTTTTGATATTAAAACGGAAATCGTAATAATACATAAAAATAATATAATATAAAAACAATATAAAGTAAAAATGAACTTATACATCACCCCAGACAGCACAGTGACATTTTAAAAACATACTTAAAACGTATTGGACGTTTTGGACATATTAACCCGTAATGGTCACACTTTCAAATAATAACATAATGGTCACATGGGGTCCACTGGACCCCCATGCACAAAATGGTGGTGATTTGTGAACATTTTATGTTGACATATGTGTATTAAGTAATATATGGTATTGAAAAAATAAAACTTATAATTAAAGCATATTATGTACATAACTTGGATGGGTGACCGCTTGAAAATTTCTAGAAAAAATTTTTGAGAAAGGTTCTGGATTTTTTTAACTTCAAAAAACATTTTTATTTTATTTAACGTTAAAAAAGCGGTTTTTTAGTATTCTAATATAAATATTTTTTTGTAAGGGTTTGGGAAAATATCCCTGTTCGTGTGTCATAGACGTTCGACGGATCTTTTGTACCAAAAAAAGATGTCCAATGTCCAAAAATACACGTTCGATGGACGTGGACATCCATTGGACGTCCATGTACAATCTGGGCTCAAGGCTTGCCGTTTGTTGCATGCGGTCTAAATTAAGCTCTAAAATCCAATTGAGAGCACATTTCATACGAAATGCTTCGTAATAAAAGTAAAACCCCTCGTGCGATTTTAAAAAATTACTAAAAAAGCGAAAGCAAAATATTGCAAGCAAACATAGAAAAATTTTTGAATAAAATGGTTATTTAAAAAATGTCCAAACAATTTGGAAAGGTCCAAATGTAAACATACTTTGTACGTTGTATAACGAACGTTTTTAAAACGTTCATATTAAATCCATGAACATTTGGATCGAACTGAAACCTAAACTAGACGTTCAATGGATGTCCTATGCTGTCTGGGACATATAGAATACAATATGACAGTTTAGAAATATTGCAGAAACGTTGCAAAGTTGTTACAACTTTGTTGGAATAAGAATTATGCTATATGAAAAATTGCTCTATACCAAGGATATACAGGGTGATTCAGAACGACCCAAATGTCCTTAAGTAAATGCCCTAAATGTAAAGACGTTCTTGGGTCAATTTTGAGATGATTTTTTTCTATACAAAAATTTTGTCTGGCGCTTACTTTTGGAATTATAACAGGATAAAGTTAGCTAATTATGGGCCGTAGACAAATAAACAGAGGCGGCGCTAGAGAACCTCTAGGAGAGAAAATTGCCAACTGGGGTTACGTGACCGACTCTATGATTAGTTGGCATAACTGTACAGATTTTGCATGACAACATCAATGCCGCCAAGCATCACGCGGAACCACCGATGGTTCTTCGCGACGAAGCTCGTTAACGCATTGACATTGCAATGCAAAATCTGCAGTTATGCCAGCGAATTACAGTTGGTCACGTGACCCCAGTTGGCGATTCTCTTTTCTAGAGGTTCTCTAGGCGGCGCAACTCACCGTCCGATCCCGCTTACGCGGGACACCCTTGCGATTAACTGTCTGACAATGAGAATTATTCCGGCGCATAAAAGTATAAAACGCACTCATACGCTTGCGCGCGCGCGCGCTTACATCCCCCCTTTTTTCTCCCTCTCTCTCTTTCTCTCTCTCTCTCTGTCTATCACTTACTTTGTAGCCTTGTATAGAATGGACGGTTTTACTGTTGCAACTTGGATGAATTTTACAAATAATTTTAATAAAATAAATAATTTATTAAATATTTTTATTAATTTTTTATTAATAAAAAGTAGCTTAATTTTATTATTATAGGTAAGTACACTATTATTAATTAATTTAAAAAGTAATAAAGATAATGTAATTGTAAAATATAATAGCAAAAGTTTAAAAAAAAAGTAAAAAAAATATTGCGGAGGTTTGAACCCGGTCCGCCACGGAAGGAAAAATGTAACGCTAGAGAACTTAGCCTTCTCAGCCACGATACTCTCTTGGACAGTAATTTAAGATTCTAGTACTTAACGTACAAACGTCCAAATGTTAAACTTTAATTGTAATTTTCTTAAAAAGTAAGGCTTATTCACGCTAATCTTTTTATACTTTTAATACATTTGTTCCCCCCTTTCGAGTGAGCTATGATTCATCTCATTTGGCATTTTATAGTTCTTGCCTACTCCTTGTTAGTGTATTTCTTGACGTTAATTCGTTACATAAGAAGGCGTTTTTGTGCTACTTTTCCACGTAATGATCGTGAAAATCATCCAAGTTGCAATAGTAAAAACGTCGAATCTGTACAAGGTAAGTGACAGAGAGGGGGGTGGGGGGAGGTAGGGAGAGGAAAGGAGGGAGGGAGGAAGAGAGGGGAAAAGGGGGGAGAGAGAGAGCGATTGATTGATTTATTGATTGATTGATTGATTGACCTTTATTTTAGCTTTCACAGCTATTTCTTGTACACAATTATTATACATACATTAACTATATATTAACATTAACTGAAATATATTCTTTTAACAATCTCTTAAACGCTACTAATTTTCTACATTGCTTAACTACAGTGGGTAACGAATTATACATTTTTATACCTTTATAAAAAAGGCTTCTTTGAGCACTTCTAGTGCACTTTTATAGAAAGTTACTACTAAGTTTTCTGTCTGCCTCGTTTGTCTATTGCATTCTTCTTTCACTATCTCTATTTTATTGTTTAACGCTTCCGAAGCTATGTCATTTAATATTTTAAAAATAAATACATTAACGCTATAACATAACCATTGCTTTACAGACATGAACTGTAAGGCATGTAGCATGTGTTTAATTTTGATAAATCTATTGCACTGTAGAATTACTCTTATGGCACTGTTTTGAACTATCTGAAGTTTATTCAATTGCGTTTCACCCATCCCAACTAATAGAGTAACACAGTACTTGAAATGAGGTGCTATGATGGACTTGTACACAATACATCTGGTATGTGCTGATACGAAGTTACCTATTCTATTTAAAAAGTCTTTTTTCTTATTTTCTTAAGTGTATAATCGCAGTGGTCCTGAAATCTAAATCTAGCATTATACCTAAATATTTCGTGGTTGATACCCGTTCTATTTCAATTTTATCCAGACACTTCACGGCAGTATTACCTCTTAATTCTTTTCTAATACTTCTAACTATCATATATTTTGTTTTATCTGCGTTTATTTTTAACTTATTTATATTCATCCAATGTTCGATTACATTAAAAGTTATATTCATTTTGGTTGCTATTAATTTATTGCTATTAATACTTTTTATATAATATGAATTAAATTTATCGGCTATATTGCACTCTTTGATATCGCCTCTACATCCGCACTACTTTCTCCACTTACATATATAAGCGTGTCATCTGCAAACATTTTTATATTGCACCCTTTTGGACAGACTTCAATTATACCATTTATATATATTATAAATAGCAAAGGTCCTAGTACTGAACTTTGTGGCACTCCATATTTTGTAGACAATAATTTAGACCATAATTGATTGAATCGTACCTGTTAGTTTCTATTATTTAAGTATGATTTGAACCACTCTAAGGTCATTCCTCTAATTCCGTATTGATACATTTTTTTCTAGCAATCTTTATCTATTGTTTCAAACGCTCTCTTAAGATCCATGAAGATTACTTCTACTATTTTTCCTTCGCTCACTATTAATTTCCATTCGTCTATGACGGATTGAATCGCTGTTTCACACGAATAATATTTTTTAAATTTTGCCTGATGCTCTGTTATAATACCGTTTGTTTCCAAATATGTTTCAAATTGTTCTTTTACTACTATTTCTAGCACTTTTTCATATATTGGTAACATATTAATAGGCTTATATTTGCTCGCTTTTTTGGCTGTATCTATCTTTGGGATCGGTGTTATAGTAGAGGTTTTCCAACCTTCCGGACAGTGACTTTGTCTTAAAAAATTTTTTATAAAAATCGCAAATTTTGTTTTTATTACAGGAAAAGCTACCTTCAATATATCACTAGTTATTCTCTCTTCCGTACCTTTCTTTTTTGGTAATCCCATAACTATTTCTTCTAGCTGCTCTAGTGTAACAACCTCAAAACTTTCCATAATTTCTTTGTTCTCGATAGTATAAATAGTTTTCTTATTTATATTCATTCAAAATTCAATTATATCACTGCCGGATCTATCTACCTTTATAGAGTTTACTATACTATTCATACTTTGTATATAATATAAATTAAATTTATCGGCTATATTACACTCTTCGATATTGCCTAAGATCTCAAAATCTATATTTCTTATTTCCTTTATACCTACTGGCTCGCCTCTAATTATTTCTTTCCAGGTTTTCCACATAGTCGTAGGATTTTCTTTATTAAGATCTATCATACTTTTGTAATATTCTTTCTTTTTTTCCTTGATTAATTTTACTGCTCCATTTCTTTCAATTTTATACTGTGACCAATTTTGTTCGGTATTGTCATACAATGCTTTCCTATATGCCTTCTCCCTCCTATCCGCAGCCTCTCTTATCTCATCTAAGAACTATTTTTTTCCCTCCCATACTTTTGGAATTCTAAATTTTTTCTTCGGTGCCATTACATCTAACGCATCTATTATACTGTTAACAAATTTTTTCGCTCTCTCACTCACATCCACACTGCCATTCACATTGCCATCCTTGACTTTCCTGTAATTTGTTTTTTACTAATATAACAAATTCGTCTTCATCGAACTCTTTGTAATTTCTAGCGTTAAATTCCCTGTATTTATTTTCATTTTTACTCACATTTAATTCTACTTTTAGCCACGCATGGTCCGTAATCTTAGGTTCATGAATTACTTGTACTATTTTATTATTATTAGAGAAAATTAAATCTATAATTGTCTGACTGTCTTTCGTAATTCTCGTCAGTTCGTTCACATACTGTTTCATGCTCAAAATTAACATTGTCTCTTGTAATTCTTCGCATAAAACGAGTCCGTCGAAAGGTCTATATTAAAATCTCCTATTACCATGCATTCTCTCTTTATTATTAACTCCTTTACTATATTCTCAAAAAATCTCATGAAATCCCCGTGCGATGCGCTTGGTGAGTGATATATTACCATCATCACTCCTTTATAAAGTTTTTCTTTCATTTCTATCGCAGCACACCAGCAATTTGATTCTAACTTTTTTATTAATACTATCATATCTAATATTGTCTCTTATATACATAATAACTTCCCCTGTATTTCTATTTTTGGCATCGCATCTAATTACAGAGTAACCCGACACATTTACTTCATTGTCTTCTATGTCACTAATTAGCCTGATCTCCGACATTGCTATCATCACAGGATTTATCTTCTTCATAACCTGATGCTGCAGTTCGTCTGTGTGCGCTGGTAAGCTCTGCGCATTTGTATATAATTATTTCTTCTTTCTTTGGTAGTTGTTATTTTGTATCCTCCCAATCTGCTCTCCTCTTCTCTTCCTGTAACGCCCTCTTAAAAGTTGAACATTCTCGACTGATGGCTTCATGTTCGTCATTTATTTTTAGATTGTATGTTCTATTTTTGAACATACAATTCACATATTTGCTCTCCGTCGCTGTGCAAACACGCGAGCTATGATTTCCTGCGCATTTGCAGCATATTTCTTCTCTCGTACAATTTTTAGCAATGTAGAAGTACCCCCAGCATTTAAAACATTTTTTGACACTGATGTGATTAAATACAGGACATTTCTTCCATCCTATATTTAGTTTTGATTTCTTCAATGTCAGCTCATGCGTCTCTTCATCTACTTCCATTATTATCAATCCTTCTTCATTTCCTCTTTTTTGATTGTTACTCTTTTCTTTAACTATTCTCTTCACAATTCGCATATTTACTGCATCTATTTTATTCCGCTTCTTAATTGTATTTATAAGTTTATTATCATCTAAGTTTATCTCTTCTAAATTAATGTTAACAATTTTTACTTTTGGTTTTGATTGAAACGACTCGAGCACTTTATAATTCTCTCCCAGCTTAGCTTGTACTGTTTTTTTTTTTTTTCAATTTATTTACCTCTTCTTCAGTTTCACAACTTATAATTACTACTCCTTTGCTTCCTTTCTTTAATTTCGTTAATCCCATTTCCATATTTTTTATATCTACCTTCTCTTTTATTACTTTTTTTGTGTCTTCACTCTCCTGCTGCAATTTTGGTTTAACTATTATAACGTTTTCTTTCTTCTTTTCTTTAATCGCTTCACTGTAGCTTCTTTATGGTCCTTCCTTTAATCCATATACTGTTCCTTGTATCATTTTTTTTTCAAGTTTTCCAATTCTTGCCTTTCCTTTTCTAATTCTTCTTGAACTACTTCTTTAATCATTATTTTAATTTTATTTTTACGCACCGCCTCATCTTTTATTTCTTTTACAGCTCTTATAATCCAATTTATTTTTAAATCAATGCCTGACCCTTTACTTCCACTGCTCATTGTTGTGACCGCTTCTGTAGACCCTACAGATCCTGTCGTTGATGTCCTATCTCTTCCTATCAGTGTCGCTACTTTCTCAATGTCAATCAAGAATTCTTCAAATGAGCCTTTATACGACTTTCTTGGTTTCTGTCGAGAATTTTATGCTTATTTACACATCCTGGATGGTAAAAAAGCTTTGGGCAAGTTTTACATCTAATAACTTTGCTCTTAATTGCCTTCCTACATGCCGAGCATCGGTATTCTGCATATTCTTTGTCCATGCTGATAATTACCGGCCGAAACCGTTAATATCAGCATAAGCGATCTGTCACCTATGATCCACTTACACACGTCAGCACTATTGTGTCCACGTATAATGTCTACTTGTGAGACTTCGATGTCCCAAACAATAAATTCACTGCTCATATTCACAGATCGCTATATCCCGGCTAGATAACTTTCACAGCTATTCCCGGTCTATGGCGGCGTAAGTCAATCAACCATTGAACTATACTCTAACTGGAATGGGCACTGTCATATAACGTCCATAAGCGGAAAACGTGATAGAAATAGCATGATGCGAGGGGCCACCTCTCTTTTTCTAAGCGTTCTCTGCGCATGCGTTATCATTCACCTTACATTCCTACTCAAAAGTTAAATTTCTTCTTTGTTTTCATGTTGATACAGCATGTAACGGAATTCGTGGAAACGAGGAAGAAATTAACTTTTACTTAAAAAGTTACTTAAATACTTAAAAAAATATAATACAATTTTGCTTTTGTTTTATTTATGTATGTCACTCAAGTCGTTCGTTTATCTATTCTCATGTGCTGGTACTACAAAACTTTCTAACGTGACTGTACTGACAAAGAGAGGTAGCTCTCTCTCGTCACGTTTTCTGACAGCTAGTGCCCATTCCAGTTAGAGTACAGTTCAATGCAATCAACTTATTTTATGTCTTTTTTCACTTTAAACTACTCATTTACGGAGCGACTCTCAACATGTCTTCTCCTTGCGAGAAAGAATGGGGGGGGGGAGCTGTCGTATTCGTGTGTGCGCGCGCGCTTGTGTGTGTGTGTGTGTGTGTGTAGTTATTAGTGAAAATGAATTATTAATGAAAAGAAAGAAAACTCATTTTAAATATTCAGTTTTTCTATTATAACGACTAAAGTATTGAAGTTAGGTAAAATATATATATATATATATATATATATATATATATATATGACCTTTGTTGTAGAGTTTATCACGAGCTTCATTTTTTGTTTGAACCTTTTTTGTAAAATAAATATTTTTTAAATAATTATAAGAAAAATAGCAAACAAATACTCAAACTTTTTATAATTGTAACTTTTTAACAAAGGGCGAACAACGGTTAAAACTTGTTGGAGGTTACTCAAGGCCATGCCTTTGACAATGTTGTGTATATGTATGCCAAGCTCCAAATTATTGGAGGGTGGTCTCTATCTTTAAAAAATTACCTAATTTTTTAACATTATTATACAATATAAGTTGTTTACATTGTTTTTACATTATACATTGTTTTTGCTTAATCTTTTATTGCACTTTTTTCTAGTAAATATACTTTGTAAAATTATTTGGGGGTTTTTGATGTCGCTGATAAGGGAAACCCGCTAGCAGTAGATCATCGATTTAATAAAATTTTATGGGTGTAGTATTCACTTCTGGTGGGTTTCTCTTGTGTATATAAGAGAAATGATACATTTAAAATGTGTAATTTTGCATCCGAAATTGACATTAAGAATAAAAAATAGCAGTAATTATGTAATGTGGTAGTCGAGAGATCTTACATTAGATGACACTGAAATTGAAGATGAGAACAGATAATGTGTTTATGATTGCGCTTGACAAAGAACGTTAGCTTGGCCTTAGCATTATTCCCATTATCTCTTTGCCACGCGCAACCACGTGCCGATCGATTCTCCGTCAGAGAAAAATCTGTAATACGAACGTCGAATGAATTTGGCCGACATTCCAACTTAGCGATGTTTCACAAATCACAGTAAGATTATAAAAAAATTATAGAGGAGAAGAGGGTAATATGGCACTCATTTTCATTTTATAGAATAACTTTGTTTATAATTAATATTTTCTATTGAAACTTGAACGATTACATTCGTTAGAATGCTGTTTGACAGATTCTAGGCTCAAAGTAATGAGATATTTATTATTTAGGACGTAATTTATAAAAATTTATTGCCCTGCATAATCGGTGGCAGAAAAAAAGTGGTTGTAATATAGCTATCTATAAAAATAATTTTAAAAAATTAGTTTAGCTTAAAAGAAATACAGTCTTGTTACAAAATTATGTATTTTTAATTTTCCATTGTTTAGAACTTTCCTGCGTTCAGAAACTTTAGAAATAGCATTAGAAATTTAGTTAGAAATATCATTTTATCCCTGTTTAATATGAAACAACAAGCATAAAACGATGTCTTTAATGTTTCTAGACATCGCTCTCTAGAATGACGATTGATTTATCGAAGAAATATTTCGATATAAAAATTTTGCTTAAAAAGCCATATTAATGAAATTCCATGTTATTGTTTTAACTTTGTATAACTCGTAATTTGTATAGCCGAATAAAAAGGTAAATAACAAAAAACACTCAAGTATGTGTACATTCGTGTGATAATACACTCAAGTTTAAGAATAATAAGGAAGTATGAGTAATTAAAGGTTAAAAGTGTACCTCAAAAAAGTTTAGAAGTGCTCAAAAGTAAAAATGCCTTATAACAATTGTCACTTATTATGTATTGTCATATTATAGCGTTACTAAAAAACGCTAGGGCTACTAAATGAATAACTTCATATGCAATTGTTAGAATATGTCTCCTAATAACGGAGATAACAGGGATAACCATATTGTCAACAGTAGCCATAATACCCTTTTTTTCTACAAAATACTTTACAGAATATTTCAGTAATCGTTTTAAACACAAACGGATTGTTAGTTTACATTTTATCTTTATTTTACATATAAATAGACGCAATAAGTAGCTGGTTAAAAAGTGCAACAAAATTTATACACACACACACACACACACACACACACACATATATATATATATATTTTATATTTTTTAAAAATTCATTAAAAACCTGATCAAAGTTTCATTTTATATTATTATTTTTTACATATTAAAGAAACTTATTGGTAATTAATAAAAAAATTTTAATGTTTTCTTATTAACTATAAGTACTTTCTGGCTTCAGTTAAAGAATTTTTACAAAATGTGACCAGAAAAACCCCCATAAAAAATCAGACAATATTTTTTCTATTTTGTTAATAGCTCTGCATATGGCTTTGTATATGCTTATAAAGCACAGGACATTCCAATAATATTGTAAAAACTATGTAAGGTTGGTGCAATATTGCTGAAATGTTCTATGCTGTATGAATAGGTATACATATAAAATTAAATATTGAAAATTACGCGTTTTCTTATTTTTGCCTATATAACTATAATTTGTTAACATAATTGAAGATTACATCATTATATGTATATAATATTTTACATTTTAAACAGGAACTTGGTTTAATACGGAAACCTGCATCATTTATGACATCAATTTGTGATGAACGTGGGCAGGAATTATTATATGCAGGTATGCCTGTAACTGAGG
The DNA here is from genome assembly GCF_016802725.1 of Solenopsis invicta. NCBI lineage: Eukaryota > Metazoa > Arthropoda > Insecta > Hymenoptera > Formicidae > Solenopsis > Solenopsis invicta. The sequence continues at coordinate 12,445,522 of NC_052669.1, read as the reverse complement.
TTCTGAAGCAAAATGTAGGCATCGGAGGCGTTGTCTCACTTTTATGGTTTCAACGTTGTTTACCTCCGACCTATTGTAAATTTCTTGAAATGTCGCTGATGCTCACAGCTGATCATGGCCCCGCTGTTTCCGGGGCCCACAATACTATTGTTTGCGCACGTGCTGGAAAAGACTTGGTCAGTTCTCTTGTTTCGGGACTTCTAACAATTGTAAGTGAAAAATTAAATTTTAATTTTTTACAACTTTGCTAAAAAAATTTTTCTGAAATTTTAATGAAATCTTTTGAACTTAACATTTCATTTATTTGATGAAATTTCAATGAATATGTAATACAGTTTTAATTATAGAGGAAAGGAGGGGGTTGTGGAATACCATTTTCTTTATTGACAATTCGTTTGTTTTTTGTTCCTGAACTCCTTGAATTAGTGTGCATTTAAAATGAAATAGATATATATTTGAAAGTTAGTGAAAGCAAGAAGGAACGTTCTAGTGCAGTCTAGTGCAGGAATAGAAAACAAGCCTCATAATTCAATAAATATTAACGCGACATAATTTTAACTAACCGTTGTTTACTAGCCATAGAGTTCTACCAATCATCCTGTAGGTAGAAGTTTATCGGGTATACAGATTAAACATAATTTACAATTTATTGAAGAGAGAAAAAAGGATGCGTTTGCGGCATAGCGGGAGGTTGTGGAATACTAACAACTAATGTTATAAGAAACATTTTTAAAGAGATGACATTATCAAAGAGGTTACTGGCGTGGAGGGAGTAGACATGGTGTGTGCAATTTACTCAGTGTCTCTCTTTAATTTGTGCACTTTCTATAATTTTTTAACCACGAAACCCCCAAGTGTACCAACCTTGTTTAACTTCATAAAGTTGTTCCAACTGAATGCGATTGTTTCTGTTGCACGCACGTGCATTTTATCATGTAAGAAGAAAGGTGAAACAAGTAACCAGATGCGCAGTGGACCATACTCTAGACCAATCAGAAGTGGGTCCAAATTTTGAGATTCAATATGGCTACGGCTCCGGTACTGGAGCGTATTTATACTTGTATTTATACGTGAATCGGAAATAATCGGTGAATCGGAGAAATTCAAAGCTACTTAAAAAAAGAAGAGCGTGAAGGTAAAGTTGAGACTTTGTACATTAATGAAAATTGTGATAATTGTTATTTCAAATTTTTTAAACTTGAATTAGAAAAAATTTGGAAAATTATAAGAATGAGCTTATGTGTTTGGCTAAATTGTTGTATTTTATGTTTATAACAACAGTGTTTATTGAAACAGTAATTTGTGTTAAAGATAATAAATTTCAAGTATTTTTACATTTTTATATTTATTTTTTTTAACATCTACATTTTAAGTACGTGTGACTACATATCATTGTTTCGTATTCAAATTGCGCGGATATATTTGGACCCAAATTTCATTGGCTCACCACATCGAGCCACGCCTCTTACCGCGCATCGAGCCGCCGACGATGCGCGTTGTTTCACCTTGTTTCTTACATCATGCATTTTATATTTTATTGGTTTCTTTTTATTGTATGCGCGCATGGATGTTCGTACAATTGCACTTATCGTATAATTATAATAAAATGTATATTGGATTTGACATAAAAAACGTAGGGAAAATGTCGATAATTTTGAAAAGAAAATGTTAAGACCTATCTCAGGGAAGTTCCAGTTGCGCACAGACTGAATTGGACACAGCGAGTTGAATATATCACGAATTTTTGACTTATACAATTAGATTCGGGGTGGGTTGGGTTGGAAATCCGTGGGGGGGGGGGGGGGGGAGGGGCTTTGCCCCTCCCTTTTCTGAGCATTTACTTTTTTAAAACGCTACATTACGTGAATTACGTAGGTATGACAGATATCCTAATCTCAATTGTCATCAACTTTAGTGCTTGATATTTCAGTTTGTGGGGCAATCTGACACTTTTTCTGCCAGATTCGTTTATTTCGTGCGAAAACGTGTCGAATGAATCTACTTTTATCAAAATCGGAGGTGTTTAACTTGCTGTGTTCGATTTATTTTGTGTGCAATTGAGACTCACTTCCTATCTCCAGGATGCTAAAACTTGGTGCGACTTTTCGGTCAGAGGACTATGTAATCAATTAACTTATCGCTTTTCTGTACAAGCTAAACGTTGATTAGTTACATACTTTTCAATCTGAGAACTTTGGCGGATTTCTAGCGAATACAGGTTTTTATAAATAAACTTTTGTATCGTAATCAAAGAATATTGTAATGTTATTACAATTTCTAAGAGCTGGTTTCAAAATTTCTTGTTTGTGGCCGGTTTAGTATCAACCGTGATTAATTATTTCTGATCAATTTTACTTAACGAGAACTATGATATGTAAGATAATAATAAAGTATATAAATGAAGGATAATAATAAAGGAAAAAACTAATATATCCAGTCAACAAAATGTTACCACAGTGTCGACAGGCTGACGGCAGATTTGATCAAGACGTGTTGGCAGACTAAACTCAACTGAACTTAACAAATTCTACTTATACTCTACTTATACTCTGTTGACAGAACCTGTTGATATTCTATGTCAGTGAAATGACAGCATCTGGTGAGCACGCCGTGCTGCCAGCACATGACGCCAGATAGGCAGCAGACTTCAAACATGGCATGCGCAACATAATCTGACGGCAGACTGCTAGCACAAATCGAGCAACCCGTGCTGACAATATCCGATGTCACGCTGGCAACAGAAATTAAACATTTTTATTCAAAAACTTTTGTTATAAAAACAATTTTTTTTTCCAGTTTTTTTGCAGATTTAATTTTTATTTTTATTATAGATTAATCTAATTTGCATATATTCTATTTTACTAATTACGATTAAGCATTATTTTACAATTTTTAAAAATGCGCCGAACTGGCGAGATTCGAACCTAAGATTTCGGGACGATAACTTAATACGCTAACACTGAGCTAATCGTTCACTTGTGATATCATTAATAAAAAGTTATATTTGAAGTAAATCTAATTTGAACAGGAAGAAACTTAGGTGTTGAGTATCGCCCGAACATTCTCACTAGCCCTTTGATTATTTAGCTTTAAATATTTTTAAAATAATCTATATAAATTATATAAATAATTAAAACCAGCTGTTCCTGCTCAAACTAATATAGTCAAAAAAACAACAATTGAAAGTAGTACCAGAGTATAAAAAAACATTGACGTAAAAAGCACGCTTACAAAAATCAATTTTACAACTAATTGTTAAAAACAAATTACTAAAAATTGACTGTAGAGGAAAACTGATTATTCCAATTGATTTTACGAGAAAAATGATTCAAGAAACATATATAACGCTTTTTTTAATTGTTATAAACAAATTAGTTGCAAAATTTATTTTTGCAACATTTTTTTAGTAATTTTTCCCGTAGAATTGATTGGCGCAATCAGTTTTCTTTTAGAGTAAATTTTTAATAATTTGTTTATACCAATTGGTTGCAAATTGAATTTTGAAAAGTTTTTTTTACCTCAGTAATGTTTTTTTATGCTTCGGTCCTATTTCTAATTCCAATTTTTTTTACTATTTTTGTTAGACCATGGCCAGGAATGGATTTTAATTATTTATATATGCGGACAGATAGAAATTTCGACAAATACAATGCGGATAGATACAAATAAGATTCCTGTACGTAATCGCGGGCAGGTGCAGATAGAAATTGCAGCGTATAGAATACAAACAAAAACAGACAGAACATATGCATAAAGAAATTGATTGGTCTAATAATTAAGCAAATGCATAAAAAAATGGATCAATCAGTTTCTTTATGCATATGTTATTTATGCATGCAATTATGCAAATTTGTCTAAATAGGCCCTTAATAAATTCGTGATGAGTGATGTCACAATTTAAAAATATGCAAAACGGCACGATTTGCTTGATTTCTGCTGCTAACGTGACGTCAGATCCTGTTAGTACGGGGTGCTCGATTTGTGCTGACAATCTGCCGTCAGATTGTGTTGTGCAGGTCTTGCACATTCTGTCTAATTCTGTCGCCAATCTGACATTAGGTGCTGGCAGCACGGCGTGTTCGCGTGGTGCTGCCATTCTGCTGTCAGATTGTCGCATAGATCCTGCTCGTTTTTTGCCGCTAATCTGACGTCAGGTCTTGTCAGCACGCGGTGCTCGATTTCTACTGCCAGTCTGCCATCAGATTGTGTTGCACAGGTTATGCTTCATTTCTGCGGTCAATCTGATAACAGTCTTATCAACACTATTTGCTCGATTTCTACTGGAATTAAATGCCAACAGTTTCTGTCCTATTTCTGACAGCAGTTTGCTAATACCGCAGATATTGCAGAGTCTGTATGAAATCTGTTGCCTTTCTAGCAACAGAAATTGATAGCAGACTCCAAATAATCTGTTTGTTCACGTTTGGCTGACAGGGTAATAAAGGATAATAACTTGAAATAAATAACTTGCATATAAAAGAAACTCTAATATTTTTTCATGCAATAGTCAAAACAAATAATAAATATCTTACATAAATCAATGCATGTCCATAATGTAATACAAAAGGTGATTATACTTATAAAGGAAACACCGAATATGATTTATTTACAATTTAGTACTTCTTTGCAGACCTGGACATAATTTTTTTTCAATTTTTTCATTTTTTTCCTTTCATCATTTTGAACGTATTGTTTTTTATTTATTTCTCTACTCGTATGTATGTACGAGTTCGTATCAAATATTAATTGTAATATTACATCGGGAATGCATTAATAGTATTCAGTATTTTCTTTAACAAGTCTAACCCGCTAAACAAAATCATGTTGCATCGACGTTTCTGTAACGTTGCGTTATAGCCGACGTTTTGCGTTTTGTCGCATAAACGTTTTGGTAACGTTCAAGCAACCAGAAATATTCCGATTCAATTACCTTACATATGCGACATCACATTTCCAATGTTTCTGCAACGTTTGTAAAACTTGCAATACAATGTTAGGGAAACGTTACCTAAGTAAGTAAAACTATTTAAAATATACTTTTTAAATCAAAAGAGAATTGTTTTCTCTGTGAAAAACTAGAATTCTATTTTCAATTTTTTTAATTGTGGAGATGCCAGCTTTGTAGAAGTTTTTTTTTTAGGAATTTTTTTCGGAAATTTCAAGCGGTCACCCATTAAAGTTGCGACTCCGGTAAACGTTGCTTGACCTCTATGATCGCTGCGAACTGATCTCTAGCGATGATCCGTGAACACTTTGCGTTAATACATGTATATCGCTGATAGATCAGGTAAATATATGTTATTAAAGAGGTAAAACACATATAGATAAAACATATATAAACATATATAAAAATACAATTTTTTTACTGATTTTTACAAATAAGCATCTGAACTTTTCTGTTATATTTGTTTAAATAAGAATACAATCAGAAAACAAAATAGTACAATAATTAAATTAAATATAAAAAATTCTTATTTTTTTGTTTTATCATTATTTAAAATAATTCTGTAAAATAAATTAAAATTAAAATTTTTTTTTTTTACTTTAACATAAATTATAGTTGAAATATAAATAGTTTAAATGTTGAATAAACATTAAATACACAATAAATAAATATTAAATAAACATTTGAAAAATGTTTATTGAAATAATTTTCTTAACCCTTAAACACACCGATCCTGTAAAATACGGAAACACATTTTTGGATCTGGGAGACTTTTTCAACTTTGAGAAGCTATATCTTTGATTACAATCAATATTTTTCTACGATTTTTTTTTTTTTTAACGAAAGTTCAAAATCTCAGGAGTGTGATTGCACAATCGGCATTGCCGAAAAATAATTTATTGTGAAGTTACAAAAGAAAAACCATTAAGCAAAAACGAGAAATTGGTCAAAAATCCACTTTTCCTTCAAAAAATCATATTTTTGCAACAAAAAACATTTAAGGACTTTCAAATACGGCGTTTTAAAACTAAAGAGTCTCACTTTCAAAATAAAATTTGGCAAAGTCATTCCTTTTAAAAAGTATAATTATGTAACATGGAGAATATGAGATATTTTTGGGCATCTAAAAATCTACTTAAAAAAAAAAAAATTATATCTTTGCAACAAAAAACTTTAAAGAACTTTACAATACGGCATTTTCAAGCTAAAAATTCATACTTTCAAAAAAAAAAAATTATATCATTGTCATTTCTATTAAAAAATGTACTTATGTAACAAGGCGAATATGAGGTATTTTTGATTAAATCGTTTCTAAAATTGAAAATTGATGTGTTTCATGATATATTTCGGAAAAACTCTCTTTTCTACAGCATTTTACAGTATTCCAACTTTAGACAAAGTACATACGAGTAACATTTGCAAACCGACCTTTTCGAACGTATTTTGTCCAGCTTTTTTTATGTAAAATACTCACAAAAAAGGTTTCACTTACACACTATATAAGTCGCATTGACCTAACAAAACTTTGCTGCCGTGTCGTTTGAATTTTAGTTGACCAAAGAAGTTGATCAACCATATCAATCGAAAGAGGAGATTTCAAACTTTTTTTACGTTTTGGTCCAAACCTCCTATCTCATTCCGTCTTCACATAGCAAGCGTTCAAAACTTCATATGGGGTCTCTCAGACCCACTTACGTGTTTAAGGGTTAAACAAGTATTTTATAAAAAGAAATACTTAGAAAATATTTAATAAAAATATTTAATACATTATTAAAAATTGAAACAAAATTTTTTGAAAATTTATTTCTCAAATGTATAATACAATATAATTATTGACTCAAAGGCCGGTATTTATAGTCGACTCTTATTTCAAGACTGTCTTAATACATTATTGCTGCTATAGAATAGTTAACAAATTTAAATCTTTCAGTGATGTAACAACGTTAATGCAGGTTAAGAAAATATTTCAAAATTAAAAATGTCGCATATGCTATGTTGCTGTGGTGTTTTTGAATGTGTAAAAATTAATGTTTCAAAGAAAACATTGAAGAAACGTAGCAAAATGAATGTTTCACAAACATCGTACATATAACGTTGAGGTAATGTTTTTAAGGTTGCAAAGAAAACGGTTTATATGAAACGTTACTGTTACGTCACAAAACGTTTATTTTGTGACGTTCCAAAAGATCACATTTAAGGTAAAAATGCAATGTTCCTGACACGTTCCACGAACTAGTGAGAGTAAAACGTTACTTTTAAACGTTATAGGATCTGTTAATTATCTCTACATATGAAACATTACAAATTCACTAAATTAGGCAACGTTCCCTTAAGGTTTCATGTTTAGCGGGAATTAGCTTTTGTATTACATAATCTTCTTGAGAAAAGTAGTCACCATGACAATTTATAAAGCATTTTTCAACAATTTTATTTGCATGAATTAATTCATCACAGAGATACATTAGGTAGCCTTGAGAGACATATTGATATGTATTAGGTACCAGAGGAAAGGACACAATGTACATATAGGGTGTGACAAAGATGCAATCAAAGCAGTTGTAGCAACCTGATAATGATATCATCAATAGGGCGCAGATATTTGTGCACGATTCCGTGTCGCGAACGAAGAAGCGCTGCGTGTGAGTGAATCGAGTGCTCGCTGCATTTTACGAGAAAACCCGATGTTTACCAATTTATCCGTATTCGATATATCTTGTATAATGTGACCTACTTTATGTAAACATAAAATAAACATAAAGCACGAAAAAGTTTTTTGTGTACAAGAAAAAGATTATAATAAAATTATAAAAATCCAGCCTTGGAAATCAACTTAAAACATATCGATAATTATTATTATTATCAAGTATTAATTATTATCAAATATAGTAATAATTAATAATTTTTTCAGTGTTAATTCAAGGACGCGTAAGAACACATTTCTTTAAAATGTCCAAATTATTGCACGAAAAATTGGCTTCAATGTCAATTGAAATTGATAAAAAAGTTTACGATGTGCTCACAGAAGAAAAATGAAATGCCACCTCAGCGAGCACTTGTTTCACTTGCACGCAGCGATTCTTCGCGCGGGACACAGTATCGTGCACGAACATCCGCGCCCTAATCAACAAAAATTTAGTTTTTTGTATAATACTTAATAATTGGTCGGCTTTCCTTGTAGAAAAATACTATTAAGCACTACTAGTGCGCAGTAGTATTTTGAAGTACTACAGCACTACTGCACCACTACACTACTATACTGAACACTATTGCACTTTCCTTACGAAAAAGATGCACGGGCTAGGAATTGTAATCCATGTAATTATTGTAATCCCGCACAAAAATACTACTACACAGGCTGAAAAGTCCCGGGATTTTTCAGTACGTGGTGCCACTAGAAAATGAACATGATTTATTTCGAGAGGTTCATCTGTCACTGGTTTATGTTGAAGTTTCATGACATTTTGTTTATTCGTTTACAAGCTACAGTTTAAGTGTCGCTTCCTTTGTCTTCGCCTTTGTAAAAAAAATGGAAAAACAGGAATATCGCATATTGATCAAACATTGTTTTTTGTTGGGAAAAACTTTTGAACAATCAATGAAATGGTTGAAGAAATGTTATCCCGCATCTGCTCCTTCGAGAACAACAATTTATCGATGGTTTAGTGAATTTAAAATGGGTCGTACAAGCACCGAAAACGCACCTTGCTCTGGAAGACCAAAAGAGGCTACGAATACGGAAATCGTAAAGGAAGTGCATCGAATCGTTTTGAGTGATCGTAAAGTTGCGCCAGTTAGCTGAGGCCGTTGGCATCTCAAAAGAACGGGTGGGATACATTTTGCATGATGTTTTGGATATGAAAAAGTTATCTGCGCGATAGGTGCCGCGTTTGCTGACCGTCGACCAAAAACAGCAACGCGTTGATGATTCAACGGCTGGTTTGTCGTTGCTGCAGCGTAATTGAGCGAACTTTTTTCGACGTTTTGTGACGATGGATGAAACGTGGATCCATTATCATACGCCTGAGTCCAATAGGCGACTGCAGAGTGGCTGAAAAGCCACGAAAGCCGACCAAAAGACCAACGCTCGGCTGGGAAGGTTTTGCCTCTGTTTTTTGAGATGCGCATAGCATAATTTTTATCGATTATTTGCAGAAGGGAAGAACAGTTACAGGACAGTATTATGCAGCGTTATTGGACAAATTGAACGATGAAATAAAGAAAAAACAGCCCCATATGGCAAAGAAAAAAGTTCTGTACCATCACGATAACGCACCGTCACACACATCCTTGAAAGCGATGGCTAAATTGGACCAATTACGATTCGAATTGGTTGCTCACCCGCCGTATTCTCCAGACTTGGCCCCCAGCGACTATTATCTATTCCCAAACCTCAAGCGGTGGCTCCAGGGAAAGAGATTTACATCGAATGAGGACGCCATCGCGGAAACCGAGGCGTATTTCGAAAGCTTGGACGTTGCCGTAATATTGCAACAATATTGCGGCAATATTAAGATATTGCAGTAATATTACAGCGATATTGTAATATTGGAGTGACATTGTAGAAATATTAGAATGCGATATACCACACTGTAATATTGCTATGACATTGCAGCAATATTGCAGTAATATTGTAGAAATATTAAAATCCAATATATCACATTATAATATTGCTATGACATTGCAGTGATATTCTAATATGATATTTCACATTACAATATTGTAGTAATATTGCAGAAATATTAGAATGCGATATTTTACATTACAATATTGCTATGACATTGCAACAATATTGCAATATGATATACTTAGATAGCACACAATATTTATGATAAATATTAATAAATATTCGTCATAAATATTTTTCATAAATGTTATAAAAATCTTTCATACATATTTTATAACAAAATTAATTATAAAAATTGTTATCCAAAATGTTATTAAAATATTTTCTAAAATATTTATGCCAAACAAAAAATAAATATTTACTAAAATATTTTATAAAATATTTTAATAAATATTTGTGATAAATAAAAAAATAAACATTTATAGAAATAATTTATAAATTTTTTCTTATTTAATTTAATTATTGCATTATATTAACATATATTTTCTAGTTGCATTTTTATTTAAACAAATAATGTTTATTGACCTGATCTATCAGTTATATACACATATCGGAACAAAATGTTCACAGGTCATTACGAGGGATTAATTTGTATCGATCTTAGAGGTTAAGCAATGTTGACCGGAGTCGCGACTTCGATGAGTGACCGCTTGGGAATATTAATTAGTCACAGGAATATTATCGCAATATCTCAGAAATATTATTGAAATATTGCAGTGATATTACTGCGACAAATTTTTACAGACATAATATGTTGCAGTAATGTTACAGCAATATTACTGAGACGTAGCAGTAAGTAATATTCCTATGACAATTTTTTGCGGATACAATATATTGCAGCAATATTACAGCAATATCTCTGTAATATTCTTTAGTATTATATAATATTAAAGAATATTACTGCAACATCTCAGTAATATTATTGAAATATTGCAGTATTATTACTGCGATAAATTTTTGCGGACATTAGATATTATAGCAATATTACTGCAATATATCTTTGCAATTTTACCGCAATATTGCAATATTGCAGCAATATTAAGTGCTGTGCGGGTTATTACAATGATAGGGTTAACTTACTACATTGTACTACAGTAAGTTCTTGTTATTAACCTCGTCATATTGGAATTTATGATGCCGTGCTGATGTAAGTTTGATTTTCTCACTCAGTGACCACATAGTTTTAAATGGTTGTTTGTAGTATTTAGTTTTTTGAGTGTTCAATATGTAAGAGCAGTAAATTTTCATCAAAGGTCAGTAAATGATTTATCATATTGACATAGGTTAGGTTTCCTCGTGTATCTAATAAAAGTATTGTTAAAATTACATAAATCGAATTTTTGAATATTATTATAATTGTTTTATAAATATTAGTCGTATCTTAATCGTTTCTATTAGTTCGCATATGATTTAAACATTTATAGAGATGTTATATATCATTCTTTCTTTTCTGCTGAAAATGTCCAATTAAAATTATTAAAAAGCTCTGTTTGGTTTAATAAGATTGAATTGTGTTTTGGAACTTGCATTTTTTAGTAAAACATAATGTGCACGCTCGATCGTAGATCGCCGCACTTCGTTTTTCGGGTAGAGGGATAAAGGATAAAAGAGATAAACAAAGTAGGTGCCGGTACTCGTCTCGTACAAGACGATAAGGATCGTGACGATTATGGGGCGTAGGAGATCGAGATCAACGAAATAATTGTTATGCGAATTCACGAGTGTCAGACTATCAAAATATATTCACAAGTATTCCCACAATTACAAATAATTATAACCAGAGTGGTATGATCTTTAGATTCGACACAGATCTGCGCTACGTAGCAAAGGCACGCTTAAAGAAATCTCGCCACCGTAGATCGCAATGGCGCGCGTCGAGAGATCTCGCCACCGGAGATCTTATGCACAAATTTCTATCACGCTTGAGATCGCGGAGTGCGTGTTTATGGAAATCACTACTGTTCAATTTTTGCCAACCGGAGAATTTTCAGAGTGACAGCGGCCAGCGCGAGTTTGCTACCGCGTTGTAACACGATATCGACGCGTGACGCTCTCAAACGAAGGCCGACGCGAGCCGGTTCGGAGCACGCGAGTGTTTGCTCCGGCTTCTTCCTCACTCGCGAAATCGCACTGTCGATTGACTTGATTACTAAAACTATTACTCGCATGAGTATAGCCTTGCGATCGCGATCTTAGAGAATTGACGAGTTATCGGAAAACTTGCATACGGTCAAAATGCGTATTGTTGCTCCGAAAGTTCGAAGAAGAAAAAGGAAAAAGAAGCCGAAAACGAACAACTTGCGTCGCTAAATCCGCGCAGAAAACGGGAACCGCGAGAAGATCCCTCCAGGGAGGTGGCCTTATCCCGCGAAATGGGCGAACCGCCCAAGAATGCCAAGCCGAAGAATGCCACGATTTCATTTTCCGTTTTGAAACACATAATACTTTTCAAATCAGTTGTATAGTACAATGATTGAGGTCTATAGAGTTCAATTGAATTATGCTTTTCAATTTTCCAATTGAATTGTGAATCTAAAATTTCTGGTAAAACATAATACAACTGATACAATACAGTACAACCGATTTGAAAATAATTATGTTTTCGACGTTGTCTTGTTAGCTGGATTGATTAGTTTGTATATCATTGTGATAACAAACCTTATGTAAACTGTCTGTGAAGTTAGCACCTCATTTTTCTACACCGCAAGTTTTTATGTAAGTTATTTGCACTTTCAATAGTTTTAGAGTTCCTGATAGTTTATAACAATAGTTCCGCCGAAATAACATTAAAAATAATAATTTGAAAATATGAGGTGCCAACTTCGCGTGGCACCTCAAGTTTCAAAGAAATTGATTTTGACTATGGAATTCTATAGCTCTCGAAGAGTTCTAGAATTTTCAATAAGTATAAACAATAGTTCTGTTTATTAAATATTTTTAAAAAATTATTTAATTTTTTTGTCAGCACCCGAAAAAATTGTTTTTGACTACAGAATTCTATAGTTCTCGTCCGACCTATATACATACATATTTAAACATTTGTTAAATCAGCACGCTGGCACCACACTACAAGAATAAAGTACCATCTTGTTGAAAGTTCTGGACAAGTTCTTAGCATTTTTCGATAGTTCCGCAATAGTTCTAAAGCTTTTTATAGGTTTTGTCAAGAGTTCTCACCTCTAATCATTTTTTACTAATTTTCAAACCCGTGCGCTGGCACCGCACTATAAGAGTGAAGTACCATCTTGTTGCGAGTTCTGGGCTTAGAACTATTGCGGAAATAACAAGAAAAGCCAAGAACTCGTCCAGAATTCTCAACAAGATGGTACTTATTCTTGTAATGCGGTGCCATTTCGCGGGTTTAAAAATTAAAAATTAGTTAGAAGCGAGAACTTGTGACGAAACCTATAGAAAGCTTTAGAACTATTGCGGAACTATCGAAAAATGTCAAGAACTCGTCCAGAACTCTCAACAAGATGGTACTTTACTCTTGTAGTGCGGTGCCAGCGTGCTGATTTAAAAATTGTTTAAATATATATGTATATAGGTTGGAACTATTAATGTAATCTATTGAGAACTTTAGAACTCTTCGAGAACTATAGAATTCCATAGTCAAAAACAATTTTTTCGATACTTGAGGTGCGGACAAAAAGTTAAATAATTTTTTTTTAATATTTAGTGAGCAGAACTATAGTTTATACTTATTGAGAACTTTAGAACTCTTCGAAAACTATAGAATTCCATAGTCAAAATCAATTTTAATGAAACTTGAGGTGCTACGCAAAATTGGCACTTCATATTTTCAAATTATTATTTTTAATGTTATTTTGGCGGAACTATTGTTATAAACGGTCAGGAACTCTAGAACTATTTAGGGTGCAAATAGAACTCGCATAAAAACTTGTGGTGCAGAAAAATGAGGTGCTAACTTCACAAAGACATGTAAACTTGCATAGATGAATAATAAGACATTTGCTAGGATTATATTAAAATGTGATCATATAAAGTTTTATTATTTCACATGTGAATGTATTGTTGAATAAAATGTGTTTGAGTGATAATAATCGCAATTATATGTACATAACTTTTTTTGAATATGTATTAAAAACAACTTATGACAAAACAAAATAATAAGAGCTACAGAAAATCTTAACACTACTTATTGTTAGCACTATTGAAAACTACTGCACTCTTCTGCACTACAGTAGCAATAGTGTAGTAGTGTTGTAGTGCAATAGTGTAATGGTGCAGTAGTACCTCAAAATACTACTACGCATTAGTAGTGCTCAGTAATATTTTTCTACAAGGGCTGTAAGTCTCGTGGCATCTGCGAAAAGCGGCGTGGTTTTCAAGTTGTGCACACACCATACTACTTCCACCATGGATTATTGATGGTAACCAGTTGCAACACTCACGACACATGCGTCGCTTGGCGACGCTCGTAACGCATATGGTAGACGACCATATTCCACAACCACAATTCACATAAAACATGACTTTATTTGCCGAATTTATAGACACATAATAATACATATTAAATTCAATAATATTATTTAACATTTACATTTAAAACTTTCAACTTAAACTAAAATTAAAAATAAATGAATGATTCTAGCTCTATATGTGCATACGCAGTGTCAATAAGTTAAAGGTTAAAAAAGAGCAAAAATATGGCTGTTGATATAGCAATATAATTATAACGTTACATGTACGTTTCGGGCTACTTGCTTCTTATCAACATGTGGCAGATTACATTACATTATTGAAAAAAAGAGTAATATCAAAAAGACTTGTTTTTGCTCCATTTCTTGGACCTCGAATTTCAAAGTTTTTTTTTATGTCAAACAGTAGTATATAATGGAACATTAATTCCAGAGAAATTTTAGGATGAGCATAAGCGCGGTTTCGGAGATATAAAGAGTTGAAAATGATGGTTTCTCATAATACAAGACGCCGTTTTCAGACTTCTTTTCTATTGTTTAAATAAAAGTTACTATTTTCTATGAATTTTTGCGCGCTGAACATGAACCTGATAAGCAAATTGCTCTATCAAGTCAGATTTTTTAGAAAAGTGTCAAAAATGATCATTTTTACTTCACCATGGCGTTAAAAGAAAATATATTTCTATCTAAAAATCTATTTTATACACACACACACACACACACACGTTTTGCTTGAAAAGTAAACGTTTGGGCGGGAGAGGAGTACAGCCCCTCCCCGACTTATCTAAACCCCCCCCCCCCGGGTGTGTGTGTGTGTGTGTGTGTGTGTGTGTGTGTGTGTGTGTGTGTGTGTGTGTGCGCGTGTGTGCGTGTGTATGTGTGTGTGTAAGTATGTATAGTTATTACACGTACATGGACCTTACGACTCGTCAATTTCACAGTATTTTTCTTTTTATCCTTTTATTTCATTTTTCAATGATTACGCGTATACCGTTGCAATTACGAAAATTATGCATAGAAGCTTTTTTGTAGACAATTTCAAGAGCTTTATTTTTTATTTGACACTTTTCTAGGAAATCAATCCGTTTGTTTTCTGTTCCTGAACTCTCTAAATAAGTGTACACCCAAGGACTTTGATTCTGTCCATGGGGAAATTTTCCAAACTAAGAAGTCACCACTTTCTACATATTTGCAGTTCATGATTCATGAAATGACTAGAGCTTATTGGTCGTTACATTAATCATGAACTTTAAGTATGTAGAGAGATAGCGACTTTTCAGTTTGGAAAATTTCCCCATGGACAGAATCAAAGTCCTTGGGTGTACACTTAAAATGAAATAGATAGATGTTTCAAAGTTAGCGAAAGCAAGAAGGAACGTTCCAGTGCAGTCTAGTGCAGGAATAGAAAACAAGCCTAATATTTACCGAGATATATGTGAAAGAATAAAAAAAACGTGATTTTTACCTTAATTTTTTACCTTGAATATGACCTTGTCGGTGACTTTTATTATGATATTCGTAATCAGCACACCAAAATACAGCAGTATATCAATTTGCAGCCAAATCGGAGGGTTCCGCTTTTTGGAACCTCACCCAAAAAAAGAACCACGTTTTTACACGACGACACAAAACAGGTATTTACAACAAAAAGGTTAGGTTATATCCTCTTTGCTTTACGAGCGAGCAGTCGACTAGTTTTATTGTTCGCGTAACACTGCGTGATTGACGTTTTAAAAATCAGAACGCGGTAATTAAAAATTACAAATATTGTTGCGCCCGTGTGTCGCGCCTGTGACTGTGAACTCGAAGATTTCACGGTCATCCCGGACGAGCCCCCCAAACGTTGCACTCGCGGCGCAACTTCACGGTTCACGTTTCTCGAGCGATTGTCTCTTGTCTCATACCAAACTCAGTTTTCCGGCCGTCAAAAATTGGGATGACCTTGAAATCTACGAGTTTACGGTCACATACGCGACGCGGGCGGAACAGTATAAATAATTTTTTATCAATACATGTAATTTATTAAAAAATGTTGCAGATGCAACATTTTTAAAAAAGTTATGTGTGTTAAGGAGTAATAAAGAATTAACATAATTTATTTAAAAATATTGCAAATGTAATATTCTTCATTACTCATTTCTCATTAATTTTCGTTGAAAATTGTATGAAACATATCATACAATTTGAGTATTTTATTCATTTTTTATAATACCTTGCGAATTGTGTGTAAGAAAATGTTCCACGTATGAAATATTTGGTTGCCTTGAAAAGGATTAATTGCTTATTTCATTTTTTTTCTCACAATAGATGTTCGAAGTGGCCACCGTTTATTGCGACACAAGCTCATGTGTCAATAAATTTTTTTGAGTCTTCTGTAGAATATCATTGTCGATGTCCCAAATAACATAATAGAGCTTGTTATTTAAATCTTCTAAATCTTCAGGAAGTTTCTTATAAATAACTTCTTTGCAGTATCCCCATAGGAAAAAGTCCAATGGATTCAGATCCGGCGATCTTGCAGGTCAAGGTATTGGGCCATATCGGCCCATCCAACGGCCAGGAAATTGTTTGTTTAAATAGTCCGTAACAACTCTGGCATTGTGAGGTCCAGCACTGTCTTGTTGAAATATAATTCTATTCTTTTCAGTAAATGGTATTCTAGAAAATCTGGAATATTTTCTACCAAGAAGTCCTTATACGATGCTCCATTTAGGATCTTTGGCAGAATAATTGGCCCCAGTATATTCGTACCCATAATTCCTGCCTAGACGTTAATTTTCCATCGAACTTGAAAACTTTTAAGTCGAATAACTCGAGGATTTTCATCGCTAAATATCACACGAGAAGGAAATTGCGGATTCTCGTTTACTCTTCTTAAAAAATTTTCACAGAATCTTCTTCGTTGATAATCTTCCTCTCGTAAATCTTGCACGCGAGTGTAATGGTAAACGTGCATTTTTTCTTTTAAAATTTTTTGTACTATGGAATAAGAGAAATTATGCTCTTGAGCAATAACCTGAATACTAGTTTCGGGCTCTTGTTTAACAGCACGAAGAACTGTTTCCACAGTACAAACGTTTCTCTGATTGCGTTGTCTACTACAATCATTTTTTTTCGGCAGGTTGCTTTCGGTATCGTATAATTGTTGTGCTGCCGCAAGTATAACGTTTGTTGACGGACGTCTTGTTTGATGCGGATATAATTCCGCGTATCTTCTTACAGCAACGTGAGGATGATAAAAAAATTTCTTTATAGGTCGATCTTACATAAAGATTTTTGTCGTATGAACCAAATAAGCGATGATAGACATTTTGACAATTTTTACATTTGACACATCAATATTGACATAATTATTAAACTATTATGTACAAATATTTATCTGATTTTATATTAAATTTATTACAGATAAACAGAATTAAATTTTTAATAAAACTATCATTGCGTATTTTTACAATAATTTCATTATTGTAAAAGGCATTCCGTTCAGGGAAGCACATTGCCATCCCTGATCGCGCGAAATTCTAGCCTCGTCATTCGTAATCTTTAAACTGTTCCCATTTGAAAATTATTATAACCTCAACATTTTGATATTACAATTTTTGTATTTCTGGTATTACAATCTTAAAATTTTCCAAAGAATCTGTTATTAAAATATTTATCGTGGGTTTAGGAACACCGTGTGTGTGTGCGTGTGTGTGTGTGTGTGCGTGTGCGTGTGCGTGTGTGTGTGTGTGTGTGTGGATGTGTGTGTTCTAACACCCTGTATATATATATATATATATATATATATATATATATATATATATATATATATATATATACACAGGGTGTCAGAAAACTAAAACTTATACTCTCGTGGGTTGATAGAGCAAGTTATACTCAGAAGAAAAGTTTTTTACCATTTTTCATAATTTGCAATAATTATCGAAATAAAAATTAGTAAAATTCGTCAAATAAGCACGTATTTTCCTCACCCACCGCACGTGGAAACCGCTCGTTCGTTGCTAAACCATAAGCAGCCACGACAGGCGGCGCGGGTAAGACAGCTATTGCTGCTTCTCCCTTCTCACCACGCCACCTGCCGCGGCTGCCTATGGTTTGGCGACGGGCGGTTTCCGCGTGCGGTGCGTAGGAAAAATACGCACTTATTTGACGAACTTTACTAATTTTTATTTTGATAACTATTGCGAATAATGAAAAATAGTGAAGGATTTTTCTTCTTAGTATGACTTGGGCTATCAACCCACAAAAGCATAAGTTTTAGTTTTCTGACATCCTGTATATATAACGAAGTGAAACATTGTTTCTTATGGATTTTTATCCCGGATTGAAATATGATCTTAGTTTTTGTCTAGTATGAAAACCCACCGAGATAGATAGAGTTGAAGTGACACGTGAAACTGCCTTTCACGGATCGAGATGCTTTTTTACTGAGTCCTCTTGTCTTTCACAGATTGAAGTGCTTTTTTAATGTGAGTGATAAATTTTTAGATAGATAGAAATAGATTTTTTTTAACGCCATGGTGAAGTAAAAATGATCATTTTTGACACATTTTAAAAAATCTGAGGTGATAAAGCAGTTTACTTATCAGATTTGTGTTCCGCGCGCAAAAATACATGAGAAATGGTAACTTATTCAAAGAAAAGAAGTCTATAAACGGCGTCCTGTGTTATGAGAAATCATCACTTTCAACCCTTTATATCTCCGGAACCGCATTTATGCTCATCTTAAAATTTCTGTGGGATTAATGTTCCATTATATAATACTATTTGGCATAAAAGCAAGTTTGAAATTTGAGGTCCAAGAAATGGGCCAAATTTGATGTTATTCTTTGTGATTAAAATCGGATAAGAATAAGCGGTTTATTTGCAGTTTAATGATAGTGTTACATTATTGAAATACCGTGAAAATTTGATTGGAATCGGACAACAAAGGTCGACCTGTCTGCAATTTAACCATTACGTTGACGAAGTTGTTTTTTGATTAATCATCCTGTTCATTGTAGGATAGCCTTTCTATTTTTGTGACTGAGAGTCTTTGCGTTCTCATCTTGGAGACAAGTTGTTGTTATTGTGTGAAAATCGAAAGTGTTTGCTTTGCCTTAAATTCTTTTCTTTCTGTTGTTATATACGTTATTATTATTCGCAATGATTGTTGCGGTGACAGGCGGATTACTGCTGACACACACATCTCTATTTGTAAGATACACATCCACGTCTTCGTCTCTATGTAACAGGATGGTTAATTGAAAAACAACCTTGTCATCATAAGCGTTAAATTGCGAATAAGCCGACTTTTTTTTATTATAGGAAAATCCTCACCCCCCCCCTCCCTTCTTGGAGCAGAGGGAGAGATTATGCCGGAATCTACCGGCTAAAATCCCATGTTGGTCTATCCTGCAAGGATGAAGGGGGGGCGCCCCGGGATCGCTAGGCATTTCAATCAACAAGTGCCTCTCGAGCTCTAGTCCGCCCGGAGGGAAGTCACCCTATTAATTACTTGGAGGCCCTTGCGGGACCATTATGCAACGATCTCCTCCACGCTGGAGTTGCGTGCAATGGGTGCAGACGCCCCGTCTGCCTCTTGCGACTCTGATTAGTTTCAGGGAGGGAGGGGGAGACGCGAGACGCGCCCATGTCTTCCCCCAACCAGGAGAGGGTTACGGAGCCCGGGCTCTTTCCCCTCCGCTCTTCTTACGCGAGGGAGGAGCATCCGAGGCTTCTCTCTCCCTTTCTGCACTCTCCTTCCGCGAGATGTCTTCACAGAAAGAGAGCGCCGCTCCCTATTCCCTCTGTTCGGAGAGCATGGCCTTGACCGTACTCTCCAGGGAGAAGTCTGCGTCTTCCATCCCCAGGGTCCGGAGTAAGTCCTGGTGGGCACCCTACTACGCTGGACATTCTAGCAGGATGTGGTTCGTCGAGTCCACCCGAGCCCCGCAATGGTGACACATTTTGGTGGGTTCCCGTCCTATTCTGTGCAGATACTCACCGAAGCAGTCATGCCCGGTGAGCACCAACCTGAAAATCAGGGGTCGGATAAGCTGACCTTTGTTGTCCGACTCCAATCAATTTTTCACGGTATTTCAGTAATGTAACACTACTGCGTTAAACTGCGGATAAGCCGACTATTGTTGTCCGATTTCAATCAAAAATTTTTTCAATAATGTAAACTACCACATGTTGATAAGAGATAAATAAGCCCTAAACGTACATGTATACTTTTATAGTATAATTATTTCTGCATTAACATCTATATTTTTATTCTTTTTTGACCTTTTAACTTATTGATAAAATTAAAAATATTAATTTATAACATACTTTTCAAAAATTACACACAAATTATACACCTGTATAAATTTCTGCTATGTGTAAAACTGAAATTCAGCTTTAAAAAAACACTGCAAACACTAATGACCAGTAACTATCTTACAATGTCGAAATAGACTGTAACGAAATTTTGACAGGTGCTTTTAGAATTCAACGCGAATTATACGAAATATTATACGAGATATTCCACCGCCTCAAATATTTTACAACCGCCGTCTTTTCTCTATTTTGTTAATTATTTTTTGTGTTTATTGAAAAAAAGATAACATTTAAAAAGAATTTAATGAAAATGTAAAGAAATTTTAATAAAAAATTATTATTATTTAGTAGAAAATTTAAGGAAATTTTCTTGAAATTGTCATCGTGTATTTTTTATAAAATTGTAACAAAAGCGCAGATGCTCCACAATGGAATTAATGATATTTTATTGAACCTAATAAATTTTTAATGAAATTTTGATGAAATTACTGACCAAAATATTCCAAAATGTGAGAAAAGCCAATATTGATCATGCAATAGTCTCTGACGGATCTAATTTAATAATTTTTGGTGACTCTTGTAGACAAAAGTTAAAACTCCTTCTTCCATGAACTACGCGCATTATATTCATTGATTTTGAAATACAGTCTTTAATTGAAGTTGGTTTCAATACTGTATTTCAGTACTGACAAATATGTGGCGCATTATTTATAGAGATTGTATTGTAAACAAAGTAAATAAAAATTATTAAACATCAAAATACGCATACTACTGTAAGACCGATAATGGCTTTTCTTAATTTATGTTTAACTATTTCATTGGTCTTATTTTCACTTATTATTGTTTCAAAATAACTATAAAATTGAAACAAGAGTCATTGAAATTTTATTAAAATTTTTCCATTAGGAAATGTGTTTGTTTATTATTTGAATGAACCTTTAATCCGTAGGGAGACCGTTTTGGTGGTGCTTTAGATGGCGCAGCTCGTATGTTTTCTGAAGCATATGACACCGGTTTACATCCGCAAGAATTTGTAAACAATACACGTAAGAAAGGTGAACTGATTATGGGTATTGGCCATCGTGTCAAGTCAATCAACAATCCAGATATGCGTGTAAAGCTCATCAAGGAATTTGTATTGGAGAATTTTCCGGCGAAACCTTTAGTCGAATATGCCCTAGAAGTTGAAAAAATAACAACCAGCAAAAAGCCTAATTTAATTCTTAATGTGGACGGTATTATTGCTTGTTCCTTTGTTGATATGCTGCGGAACAGCGGCAGTTTTACAAGAGAGGAAGCGCAAGAATATATCGAAATAGGTGCCATAAATAGTTTGTTCGTTCTTGGTCGAAGTATAGGATTTATCGGTATGATTGTATGAATTATCTTACATACTTATATGAATTTATGTATATTTTTACATAACATATAATATTACAAAAATATTGTAGTAATATTGAAATATTGGCTACATTCCAATATACATTGTCTGAAAATCTATAGTTCACATTACCTATACTAGATTTTGAGTACTAGCAGTAAATTTCAGAACGCAATTATGGTAAAAATATAATGTATTGCAGAAGTATATATTACAGTTACATTGTTAAGTCCTATGCACAGTAGGGGAATGTTGGATATTAGGAATACAAATTGAAATCTTAGAATTAGTTTTCTCAATGCATATTAAACATAACAATGGATATGAATAGAATGTAAGACATAAATGTGCTGTACAAAATGCAACATGACTTATTATTTTTCTATAATGGTTATTGAGGAAACTAATTTTAAAATTTAAATTTTCATTCTTAATATCTAATATTACTCTACTGTACACAGGATCTCACAGCATAATGCAATACTGTAATATATTGCAATATATTTATAATATAAAAATATGTTTATAATATTAAAATGATCTAATACTCCAAAATATTATATAAGTATTACATAAATGTTATAATAATACAATTGTGATAAGTCACTATTATATTATTATCATTCATTTTAGTATAACTACGATATTTGTGTAATATTTCAGTAGTAATGCTATACATATTATTAATACATATAAATATTGTTGTATGATATTGTTGTTATATTATATCTCAGATAAGTTGAAATGAATTATACGCATTATGTAAACAAATAGTACAAACGTAGTCAGTCACAATTTTTCTTTCAGGTCATTACATGGATCAGAAAAGATTAAAACAAGGACTTTACCGCCATCCGTGGGATGATATTTCTTATGTACTACCTGAGCAATATAATTGAATTATTATGCAAAATGAAGTATACAACATATAACACTTAATGTTTCATCGTTGGTCGTTTAGTTCAAAAATCGTTGAAAATAACGACGCAATATAGAAAAGCTAAATATCAATTATTATTTTAATTATCAAATATAATCGATGTAGTATGTTAAATTGGACTGTGAATTATGCACTGAAAAATACTATAAAGTACATTATCATTACTTTTTAAATTAATTTTTAAGTTTGGATATTTGTGAGAAAAGCAATCATTTATTACAGAAAATACTAAGATACACATTGTGAAAAATATTAAACAATGTAATTACATATATAATCATAGCTTTATAAATTAATGTATACAAATTCTTGAAAATGCCCCTATTAAAAACATTCCATTAATGTGCATTTTTATTTGAGTAGACATTAGACAGTAAAATGTTTGATAATTGGAATGTTTGATGATTTATTCTGATTTATTCTAATTAACTAATACGATTTCAATTACGACTATTGTAAGTAGAAACATTATTATAACTGCTTATTATTATTAATTATGTAACTTATATATATATATTACTAACCCATATGTGCACAATTCTAATTATATGGATTATAAAAAAAAGAATAAATATATATTTATGAATGCTGCTTAAAAGGTTTTATATTTCTTGATTACACATTTTTCTTCATCTATAATCTATAGAAACCAGAACTTAGCATATATACAAGAATACCGAAAAAGATCAAAATAATATAGCTATGTAAAAATAGGCCTTTTTGGGACTCTAAATAAGCAAAATTTTTTTCGGTGAATTTTTGATCATTGAAATCGAATTCGGCGATCAAAGTTGAGTATCACATCAATTTTGAGAAAAACAGTGTTAAAAAGATAAAAAATCATGAGTACTAGAATTTTCAGGACATAACATCAATTTTTTTCTAAATTTTATTAATGCCACACAACGTATCAACTGTTTATTTTAATAAATTAATATTAAGTAAAGCTCTGAGAATAATAATGAATAATAAAATACATTGTCTTTCTTAATTAACGCTGTACTTATTACGTAATGTGAAATTTACAATTTTTCGTGCTTCGCTTATATCTATTTTTTATTTTTTTTATACAGGATGATTCAGAACGACCCTAGTAAAGACGTATTTTTCACATAATTTTAAGACGACTTTTCCTTTACGAAAATTTTATCTGAGGCTTACTTTTCTTATAAAGAGAAATAGTTCGCGCATTTCAGACCAAAACGGGCGATTACATACAAACGCACGCTGCGATCGATTACATGTTACATACAAATATTTTTCTATACACATGTGTTTTTCCTTCTCTATCCCCCCCCCCCTCTCTTTCTAACGTTTACTCATTTGCTACGTCTTACCTAAAGATTTGATGTTTTCATAATACAGATGTAACTTAAAACAGACAGGATGAATCATATGATCATGGATAGGATTGAGATCACACGTTTCCATATAATAGGATTGAGATTACATGATAACTCCACATTAAAGTAACTAAATAAGTCAGATTTTGTTTCACAAATTGTATTACGTATCAACACTTTCACGCACTTGATTGATTCACGAACGAACGGTTTATTAATATTAATCACTATTAATAATTATAATTGCTTTGATTATTTGGCGACTGGAAGAAATCATTTTAGAAAAAATCAATGCGTTACATACGTAAGGCAGGGAAACTAGATTGTCAGGAAACCGCCAGGAAATTAGAAAAAGCCTGTGTCAGGGAGGCGAAAGGAATAAATACTTGGAATATTAGAAAAATTACTTTAACTCTTAAACATACCGATCCCGTAAAATACGTAAACACATTTTCGGTTCTGGGAGACATTTTCAACTTTGAGAAGCTATAACTTTAGTTCCAATCAACATTTTTTCAACAATTTTTTTTACATGAAAGTTCAGAATACCAGAAATGTGACTGCATAATCGGTATTGTCAAAAAATAATTTATTGTGAAGTTATAAAAGAAAAACCATTAAGCAAAAATGAGAAATTGTTCAAAAATGCACTTTTTCTTTAAAAAGTCATATTTCCACAACAAAAAATTTTTAAAGACTATCAAATACGACATTTTAAAGTTAAAGAGTCATACATTACAAAAAAAATTATGGTATTATCATTTCTTTTAAAAAGTATAATTATATAACAAGGAGAATACGAGGTGTGATCAAAAAGTAAGGTGACTTTTCATTTTTATAAAAAAATATTCATTTATCCATCCAAAATTATGATATCCCCTTCAAAATAATCCCCCTCTGATACAATGCATTTGTGCATACAGCGCTTTTTCCAGTCGTCAAAACATTTCTGAAATGCACTTTTGGGTATTGCCTTGAGCTCCTCCAGCGATGCAGCCTTAATCTCCTCAATCGTCGCAAATCTTCGTTTCATAGGCCTTTTTAATTTTGGGAAGAGGAAAAAGTCGCATGGGGCCAAGTCTGGTGAATACGGTGGCTGAGGCATGATGATAGTATTGTTTTTAGCTAAAAAAGTACTCACTAGTAACGACGTGTGCGCAGGTGCATTATCATGGTGCAGAATCCATGAATTTTCTTTCCACACTTCCGGACGTTTTTTTCTTATTGATTCACGCAAACGCCGCATAACCTCAAGGTAATACTCCTTGTTTACTGTACGACCTTGTGGTAGGAATTCTTGATACACAACGCCATGGTAATCAAAGAAAACTGTGAGCAAAACCTTTACATTCGAACGAACTTGGCGTGCCTTTTTCGGTCTTGGCTCTCCTGGACTCTTCCACTGGGATGATTGGGCTTTGGCTTCAACGTCATAACCATATACCCATGTTTCGTCACCAGTTATAACCCTTTTGAGCAGATCAGGATCATCATTGACGTCGTTCAACATGTCTTGGGCGATGTTCATGCGACGCTGCTTCTGATCAAAATTAAGCAGTTTTGGAACGAATTTCGCTGACACACGTGTCATACCCAAAACATCCGTTAAAATTGATTGGCATGAGCCAAACGATATGTTAAGATCATCAGCTATTTCTCTAATCGTGATTCGACGATTTTTCAACACAA
This sequence comes from Solenopsis invicta, assembly GCF_016802725.1. Lineage (NCBI taxonomy): Eukaryota > Metazoa > Arthropoda > Insecta > Hymenoptera > Formicidae > Solenopsis > Solenopsis invicta. The sequence goes on along the minus strand of NC_052669.1, from coordinate 12,419,852 downwards.
TTTCTTTCACTTCCTGAACATTTTCGTCGGTTTTTGACGTGCTGGGGCGTCCAGAGTGAGGTTCATCGTTAACATTTTCTCGGCCCTCTTGGAATAACTTATACCACTTATAAACATTTTTTTGCTCAAAGTTAACTCACCGTACGCCACTGTCAACATTTCAAGAGTTTTTGAACACTTAATACCATTTTTTACACAAAAAATAATACAAACTCTCTGCTTATTTTCAACAGCAAAAAATCGCCGAGCACGCAAACACGAGTCTAACCTTTATGCCTCTCACATAAAAACAACACATGCTATATAGTCAAAACTGTGAACATATGATCGTGACGAGTGTACCAACACAAAAAGAAATTTTGAAATTAGAGTGTACAGAGCGCGCGAAATTCAAAAAATCACCTTACTTTTTGATCACACCTCGTATGAGGTATTTTTGGATTTCTAAAAATCCACTTTATTTTCAAATTATATATTTGCAACAAAAACTTGTAAGAATTTTACAATACGGCGTTTTAAAGCTAAAGAGTCATACTTTCCAAAAAATTATATTATTGCCATTTCTATTAAAAAATATACTTACGTAACAAGGCAAATATAAGGTATTTTTGATTAATTCAAAGTGTCTAAAATTGAAAATTGATGTGTTTGATAATATATTTTAGACTCTATGCAGAAGTCCTCTTTTCACGGTATTATATTATAGTATTTTAACTTTAGGCAGAGTAATATACGCGTGCGGATGTGTTTGAACGTGTTTTGGCCAGTTTTTTTTACATGAGATTACTCACAGAAAGTTTCACACTATATGGGTTCCATTGACCTTAATAAAACTTTGCTGCCGTGGTGTCCGAATTCTAGTTAACCAAAAAAGTTAATCAATTATATCAATCGAAAGAGAAAAGTTCAAACTTTTATTACGTCCTAGTTCGAACCTCCTATCTCATTCTATCTTCACACAGAAAGTGTTGGAAACTTCATATGAGGTCTCTCAGACCCACTTATGTGTTTAAGGGTTAATACTCGTTATCACTCTGAGTTTGTGTCTTAAGCCTTGTGTACACAATGTTAGAAATCAAAGTTCTCGATTCAAGTTCTCGAATAGAAATAGTTGTACTTTGATGCTTCTAAACAGCGCTATAGTAGAGTTTGTGAAGTTAGCTACTGAACTTTATACCTTTTTATACATTTTTTTTTTATTTGTGTCCCACTATGGACACGCGTATTCAACCAACCGAAACGGTTACTGCGGTTATACAACGCGAAGGCGGCGATATTGAGTGCCTTAAATTAAATCTTAAACTGGCACTCCCAAGTCCAAGTTCTATATGGCTCTTTCCACTTTTATAATAAAGTCGAATATGAATCCAAATTTTCTCCAGTCTTCCGTTTTTAGGATATCGAAAACACTCTCCACTTCCTCGAGTCGTTCCCTCCACAATATTTTGCTTAACCTCATTCTCTGCTCGTCAAATTTATGCCAGCTCCATACAACATGGTCGATATCCTCTATCTCGTACCCGCATTCGTATCTCACTCTCTACGTATTCTTCCTTGCCAGTGACATTTAAATTGTAGTGGTTCGATCTATTAATTAATGTTACAAGTATCTCTCCATATTACATTCTCTAAACCATATTGTTTCCTGTTACCATCATAAAGGTTAGTAAAATAAAAGTTTCCTCTGTGTCTGGATTCATTGATTATTCTACTCTGTGTATTCTTCCATGCATCTTTCTTAAATATACTTGTGAGATTTTTAATAAGCACTTCTATTTTATTGTCGGCAGGTTCCTCAGCACCCATTTTTGCAAAATGATCTATTTGCGGGGTAGTCACAAAATAAAGTTTTAAATGTTTGTAAATTGTTTTTAATGTCTTTATTGAAGATGCACAAAAAAATTCGTTAGTGAAGAAGACTGAAATATTAAATGAGAATGACAGAAACTGAATTACAACAAAAGAAATAAAGATGTAATGGAACTGAATTGTAAAATTGAAACTAAAGATAAGGATTTGAATGAACGGAAATTGTCTATGTATTACTCGGATTCGGATTACTCACTTTTCGCAGTTAATCGTGTCAGAACTGTCGACTGCTATTCCCGGCGCGCTTAGAAATTTCGTGAAAACGGAGCGAGCATGACGGGAAGAAACGATCATGTCGTGATGAGACGAGAGCGACCCGTCGAAATATCGTGAACACAAGTCACGCGGCTTTCATACCAAATTAGTAAGACATTTTAAATTTAAATCTTGACGGACTCTAAACATTTCGCCCGTCTCCGTCGCTTGCGACGAAAAATGATTATGACCTTTCTCTGGTTTTTATCCTCGACGGGCAGCCGCACCAACTTGACCAGCGACCTCGTGAAGGTGGTATCCGCGGTACGGATTTGGGCCACTCTCACCCGCCCGTCAGGCCTGGGGTGCAACGCCTTGATTTGCGCCATCAGTCAACGTGATGGCGGTAGCCGCTCATCCCGGATGCCGACGAGCTCGCCAACCTGAAAGGCCTCGTTCTTCTTAGTCCACTTTCTCCTAGCCTGTAGGGTGTGCAAGTAGTCCCTTGACCAACGGGACCACAGGTCATCTGCTGGAGCATCTGCCATCTACAAAGTTGAGCCTCGTTGACACGTTCCAAACTCGGCTCCGAGGCGCTGACCAGTAGTTTCCCGATCAGGAAGTAGCCTGAAGTCAATTGCTGAGGTTGTCCAGGTCGTCTGACATTAGCTGCATAAGCCTCGAGTTGAGGCATGTTTCAACCCGCGTTAGGAACGTGAAGAGCTCTTTGTGCATCAAGGAGCCCTCGCCAACCACCCGACGGAGATGGTGCTTGATCGATTTGACCCCGGCTTCTTCTAGCCCGCCAAAGTGGAGCGCCGCTGGTACGGAATCGCCATTCCGTGCCGTTATTCACCAGGGCTTTGGCGATTGGGCCGCCTTCCGCACCGGCAGCCTGTAAAGCCGTCCTCAGTTCTTGATCGGCTTCGATAAAGATCGTGCTCGCTGTAATCGACGGCATGCCGCATTTGGTTGTAAAGCGATGAAAAACCGCAAGGAAAGCTGGAGTCGAATAGTCGCTGACCAACTCTAGGTACATGGCGCGAGTTACGAAGCAGACAAAAGCCGCGATGTAGCCCTTGGTGCTATGGTGACCTCGTCCTTTCGCTGTCCGTACGCCTATGGGCGAGGTTATCTGCTCCTGCCTTGCGACCGTGCCGTGTCCGCCTCTTGGGGCCGCCGCCTGCCGCGTGTACCACCAAGCGCACCAGGCACAACCCTCTTCCTTCTTCACTCCTTGTTCCTTCTTCTGCAACATCACAGACTCGCAGAAAGAAGAGATTGCTTTCCACACTCTCTTCCTCGGATAAGGGAATGGTGGGACAGCTCCATCCCCTCGAGGACATCGACTAGGAGCTGCTTCTCCACAGCTCATGCCGGACAGTTCGACAGAGTGTGGACGGTGATGTCCCTGTCTGCTCTGCAGTGGTGGCACCACGGTGTCTTCCTTTTTTATGCGACACAGGTACGAAGAGCACCTGTGTCAAGCAGTAGATGGGCTTACTGTGCTCCCGCCCCACCTACTTGGGCAGGATGGGCTGGATGGCCTCGGCAACCACGTGGCCAAAGGAGCGGGGGTCACCCAGCCTCTGCGCCCAGAGGCTAAGGACCCTTTTTCGCTCTTCCTTTCTAATGTGTCGAGCGGCCCTCACATAGATACGCGTTTCCGTCTCCGCTTGCACCTGTCTGGAATGCCGTATGTTTTCGCCTTCTTAAGAGCTAAGAGGTTTATCGGCGGAACGCCCGCTAGAGCCGTCGACGCCACATACGACACCCTCTTGTATGCCTGCACTACCCTGTCGATCACATGCTTGTGCGATTTACGCAGAAGCAACAGGGTGCGGTTGCTTTTTGTCACTGTGCGGACCCAGACCGCTGCTCCGTACAGGGTCTGATAGAACGGTGTTTACGTACAGGCAATAGACTCTGACTCCTAGGTTGGGGAGAAGACGCGCGAGCGTGTTCGCCATTCCCTCATCTTGGGAGCCAGTAGTTCGAAGTGCCTGCTGAATTTCCAAGTCCCATCCAGAGTGAGCCCCAGGTACTTCATCTGGCGGCTCACTGGTACAGTGGATTGTCTCACCCTTACCGTCGTGACTGAAGGTGGCCTCTACCGAAACCGGTCGTAGAACATGGCCTTGGTATTTGCGGGTGTCACCTCCAATCCAAGGGCAGTTATGGCCTTCATGACCAGGGCTACAGCTGCTTCCACCCTCACACGTGCGGCGCCCCAGCTCTCACCAGCCAGGATCAGCGTGTCGTCCGCATGGCAGGCGACCTCGCATCCGGGGGAAGGGGGCCACCTCCTTCTTGTCCTCGCGAGCGAAACGAGGTCTACAGATGTACTGTTTTACATGAGTTTGCAACTTTCCACGATAGAGTGGATCACCTTCTCGAATATAATCATGAAATAAAGCTAGGTTAAATGCGCACCTGCCCAATAATATACGCTCCTGTTTTGGGGCGTGTGTTATCGGGCAGGTGTGCATTTTACTTTGTTGATTGTCTGGACGTATGCTGAAAAGACATGGGTTATCGGTGTAACAGAGCGTACAGAAAACAGAAAATAGGTTCTGAGGAGCAGAATTATTTTAGTATGAATTTTGATGATTCAGAAATTATTGATGTAAGTATTTAGCTTATTAAATTAATTGTTTAATTAAATTTATCTTTAGTAAAATAACTGTATATATTATGTCTCTATACATTAATTTTCAATACAGTTAATTAATTTTATTTTTGAAAAACACAACGTGTGAAGTTTCTGAAAATTCAGAGCTGTTAGAGAAGATTCTCATAACAGAAATTCGTGAAAGACCTTGTCTTTGGGATCAGAGAATAGATGTGCGACTCAAAAAACCTGATGCTACAAAGCGAGCATGGGAAGAAATAGCTGTACTTTTTGGTAAATACATTTTTTATTTATTAAGTTTGTGACAACAAAATAGAATTCTATAAATTATAAAATTTTGACGCATATGTAGTATTAATTATTTTTGACACAGGTGTAGATTAACCCTTTCGCGCCGAGCGCCGCATATATGCGGCATCCACGCGACGACCTGTGGGTACGAGCGCCGCATATATGCGGCATCCAAATGATGTGTATACAAACATCAAAACAATCGTTTACTGTTTTATGCCAAATAATCTATCGAATCTATTCGACAGTAAAGCGATATTTCATGTACGGTTTTTACAGGAATTAGGAATACATCGGCTTAAGGTATAATTCTTAATCTGTTAAAAATTAGAATTTTTAGGTTAGGGTTTTGTTTGAAAATGTATTTACAAAAATAGTTTCGGCCCTTTCAGAATGTATATAAAACGTAAAAAAAGTATTATGTTTGAAAATGAGGTATCCGATTCAGAAAATGAAAATAATTTCCACCTGTGTAAAAGACGACGAAGAAATATATGCAGCACATCAGAATCGGAAACAGACGTAATTGAAGATAATGCCACGGACACCAAGTACAACATAACATGGACATCCAAAAATTTCATACCAAAGATTCATGAATTTTCCTCAAGAAATTCGGGACTGAGAAAGAAAATACGCAGATCCTCAAAAATTATAGATTACTTTGAGCTATTCATTTCTCAAGAGCTTGTAGAATACATTGTAGATGAGACAAATTACTATTGGGCTCAGAAGAGCAATAACAACGTGAATACCCAAAAAAACACGACACTAGACGAACTATACTGTTTTTTTGCTTTGTCATTACTGATGACACGTAACAAAAAACTAACGTTACACGAGTACTGGAGTAAAGATAAATATTTACGAAGTAATATTTTTAGTGAAATAATGACCAGAGATCGCTATCTTTTGTTACTAAAGATGATACATTTTACCCGTCAACTTGGGCGCACTGATGATCGTCTACATAAAATAAGAGACCTAATAAACGTGTTGAGAAAATCATTCAGTGACGCATTTCATCCCTATAAAGAAGTTTGCATTGATGAAAGCTTGTTGTTATACAAAGGCCGCCTGTCCTTCAAGCAGTACATTCCTTCGAAAAGGAATCGATTTGGCATAAAATCGTATATGCTCTGTGATTGCAAAACAGGTTATGTCCAAGACCTAATAGTTTATACCGGAAGATCAACAATTATAGAAAGTCCAATTACGGGAATTGGAAAGTCGGGAGCAATAGTTTTATCACTCTTGCAACCGTACTTAGGGAAAGGTCACACACTTTACATAGACAATTTTTATTCAAGTCCAGCATTATTCAACTTTTTATACGATAACTGTACCAATGCATGCGGGACTGTGAAAAAAAGACGACAAGGAATGCCGAAGATGGAAGAGCGATTGAAAAAAGGAGAGGCATGTTTTCGTACATCAAAAAATTTGTTAGCGATGAAGTGGATGGATAGAAGAGAAGTCTATATGATTTCCACTATGCATACTGCAGATTTTGCAGCAGTATCGAAAAATGGAGGGAAACAGAGTGTCCAGAAGCCTGTATGCGTCATAGACTATAATAAGTCAATGGGTATAGTAGACAAGGTGGACATGGTAATAAGTACTGTCCATTCAACGCGGAAATCACTAAAGTGGTATCGTAAATTTTTCTTCCACCTCATAGATATTTGTGTGTGGAATGCATATTGTCTGTACAAGCACAATCGGGGAGAAACCATATCCATGGCAAAATTTCAATTGGCGTTAATAAAACAAATAATCGCAAAGTACCATCACAACGTAACTCGACGTCAAAGCAGACCCGCTCTGTTAATCCCATGAGGTTAACAGAGAGGCATTTTCCCACATTTTGTAAGCCAAAAAACCGAAGACGAAGATGTGTAATTTGTAGTAAAAATGATAAAAGATCCGATTCACGATATGAGTGCAAAGATTGTAATGTTGGCCTATGTATAGATCCTTGTTTCAAAACATATCATACAGAATTATATTACTAGTCTTTACATATTAATATATAAACTAATTTGCGTTTCATTATATATTATATTAAACATTTAATCTTAAAATTTTGAAATTATATAAATACATATATTACCTATAATTTTGTATTTTAATAATTTTGTAGGTCCTTACATATTAAAAAAGGAAATATATTTATTACATTAGAGCAATGATTGTTTTATTCACCACAGTTGTTATTTAAAACTAAGAAAACTGTATATACAGAAACCACACGCACTGTGCATATTTTTGGCGCGAGCTTTCGTTCAGTGACGGTACTTCGGCGGACGACACTGCCGTAGCGAAAGGGTTAAAAAATACTACAAAAAAAATGGAAAATTCTTTGAAATACATTTCATCGGAAATAACAGGAAACAAAAATGTATGTTACCACTGGTAGTGCAGCTGCCAAAAACCTGATAAATGGAAATTTTATCATCATATAAAATTTCTTGTGCCATCAATGGAATTTAGAAAATAAAATTAATAATTTAATTATTTAATGTTATCATTGAACTGATAACTTCCAAAAATTTATCGTTTAATTAATACACTTTTATTAAAACAGCTTTTATTGATATACATTAACTTTTAATGCAGAACGCATAGCAACCTAAGCGGATTTGCTTGCAAAGATCGACAATTGCAACGAAACTTTAAGTCATGGAAAATCGAAATTTGTGCCATTAACTTCACCCACTTCATCTTCGCAACCTTGTGAAACAACAATAATACAAAGTATGTATATTATATATACTTATATTATTGTATTTTAAATACTCGTAAAAAATTATGTTACTAAAGAATAACTAATAACTTATTGTTTAAAATGTGATGTACATAATTCGAGACTATAAAAATTTTTAAATAATTAATAGTATTTGTTACGACAACAATGCCGTCCACGCGATTGTGATCCGCGGCGTATTTCTCGCGGTCGGGCGTGTTCGAGAAGGAAGTACTCCTTCTCTGGTTCGTATGTAGTTTATTATCACAACCGAACGAGCCGATCTCGCAATGCAGCTTGCGACGTGGTGATGGTGGTGCCGAGTAGTGAAGAATGATACAGATTTAAGCGGGAAAAACGTTTGGGTGCGTTCTTGTGCGCTGGCGGCGGACGCAGATAGCGCCGAGAGAGAGAGAGAGAGAGAGAGAGAGAGAGAGAGAGAGAGAGAGAGAGAGAGCGGACGGCTACGAGCGCACGCGACGCGGCAGAGCAAATGGTAGCGCCCGTAGTCAGACGGGAATTTGGCTAGAGAAACGTAGCTCGCGCGGGAGGTATAAATCAAATGCGATGTAGTACGAAACAACGTGCCGCCCCCCTTGAAAGGACGTGCTTTCAAAACAATACAAAAAAGAACAAAAATTGACTGTAACGCAAATGGATCGACTCCGGTTAAATTAGTTAAAGCTATGCGCAAATGCTTAGTTAACATTATACATGAATAGCACATAAAATGAAAAAGCGAAAAGAATAATACCTTATGGCTTGGTTTGTTACAACTTATATATTTACTAGTAGTATAGCTAATTTTGATAAGGGTCTCACAAACGAGCCTTTTGCGGTACGAACGGTGGCTGTTCGCACGACGCCGTCGGAATCGGCGTGAACCTTTTGAACTCGCCCTAGCAGCCATTGCATCGGTGCCAGGCCTTGCTGTTTTACGAGAACCAATTGCTCCGGCTTTAACTGCTCGCCTTTGCTTATTTTCCACTTGGAGCGTTCTTGCAGAGAGTGGAGATACTCGACACTCCATCTTTGCTAAAAATGTTGTCTCAATTGTTCGACTCTCTGCCAGCGCGTTAATCGGTTCTCGTTTACATCGGATATGTCGTGGCAAGGGAAGCTATTCATGGCTGTTCCAATCAAGAAGTGTCCAGGGCTAAGAAACGATAGATCATTCGGATCAGTGCTCAGCTGCGTGAGCGGACGCGAGTTCAGGACCGCCTCAATTTTGCTTAGCACTGTAGACATTTCCTCGAAAGTGAGGTGAGCTTTCCCGATAATTCTTGACATGTGATGCTTAGCCAATTTTACGGTAGCCTCCCACAGTCCTCCAAAGTGAGGCGCATTGGGTGGAATAAAATTCCATGAGGTTTCCTGCTCTCGTAGAAATCGTTTTATGTCTGTTTGTGCTTGTTCTGAATTGAGGAGGTCGTGAAATTCCTTGAGCTTGTAAGCTCCCACGAATGCAGTCCCATTGTCAGAATACATACAGACTGGCTTGCCTTTTCGTGAAATGAAGCGTCGTAATGCGCTAATAAAGGCATTTGAAGTAAGATCGCTTACCAACTCGATGTGGACTGCCTTCGAGGAAAAGCATACAAAAATTGAAACGTACGCCTTGCTATTGCGGGCATTTCGCCGTTTGCCCTCTCTTAATACTATGGGACCGGCGTAGTCGACGCCACAATGCGAGAATGGCCTTGATACTGTGACACGGCCTGCCGGTAACGAACCCATTATCGCTTCTGATTGAATGGGCTTGGCTCTAAAGCAAGTTATACAATTGTTGAGGGCAACGATTGATGGATGTGAAGGAAGAGTCTCTGAAGAGAATTATCGAGCAGGTTGAAAATGAAATGTTCACTCGCGTGTTTCAATTTTTAACAAAAATGGTAATGGAAAAGTGAACTTTATTATTTCGGAAACTCGTTTCTTGTACAGACAAAAAAAACTGTTTGTTCAGTTTCGTGAGTTGTAAGATGATCGCGTGCTCTCTCATGGACTGCCGAACACGAAGTAAGTCCGGAAGCCGGACACGCGTACTTTCGAGCCGCTCTCGCTAGTCTCGGACTCCTATTCGCCGAGCGTTCGCCCGTCTCTGATTGGGCGATCGCGCCTCTCATCCGACCCGCAACGAACTACTCCAATACTTCCGCCGTTCGTGCGTGGTCGCTCTCGTACACCGATTTCTTCTCTCAGCTCACAGAAACGATTCTTTGGGAACGCCTTCGTGAAGATATCGGCTTTCTGCTTTGCCGACTCGATATAGTTGACCTCGAGTTCTTTCTTCTGAACTCGCTCTCGGACAAAGTGGTATCGGACGTCGATATGCTTCGTTCTCTTATGAAACTCTGGGTTCCTCACCAGACGAATCGAACTTTGATTGTCCACGTAGACTGTCGTTGCCCCCTGGCTGAGACAGTTGACTTCTTCAAGTAGCTTTCTCAGCCACACAGCTTCACGTGCGGTAATGGACGCCGCCACGTACTCTGCCTCCGTGGTACTCAACGTCACGAGCTTTTGACGTTGACTCGCCCATGTGACAGGCCCACCTGCCACTTGGAACACATAGCCGGTCGTTGACCTCCTGGTTTCTACGTTGCGTGCGTAGTCGGAGTCCGAATAACCCTCCAGGGTTATTTCGTCGTTTTCGCTTCCTCGGTACTCGATTCCGTAGTCCATCGTCCCTGCGACGTACGATAGGATGCGTTTTACAGCTTGTCAATGTTCCCGATTGTGTTTATTTAGGAATTTGCTCACCGAGTTTACAGCAAATGCCAGATCTGGCCTCGACACAATCGACAAGAACATCAGCGATCCAACAGCTTCTCAGTATGGAACCTTCTCGATCCCCTCGTCGTTCTCCGACACCGACAGCAACGTTGTATTCGGGTCGCTCGGTACACTCACCGACTTTGCCTCGGACATCCCGAATCTCTCGAAAATCTTCTTCGCATACAGAGTCTGGTGCACGAAGATGGACCTCTTGTTTCGATCTCTCTCTATTTTTGTCCCGACAAATAGACTTCCATCTCCGACCATGATCTTGAATGCTCGTTTCAAGTACCGAAACACGACTTCGATGACTCCTTTCGTTCTTCCGATGACTAGCCCGTCATCGACGAAGAGAGCGAGATAAACCGTCTCGCCATTTACCTCTCCCACGAATATACACTTATCCGCGGATGTTTCTTGGAACCGGAACTCTCGCAGAAACGAACTGAACTTTTGGTTCCAGCATCTCGGTGACTGCTTGAGTACAGTGACTTTACAAGTCGACACACTTGCTCTTCTCGAGTTTCTTCATCCATGTTGAGTCCCTCGGGTGTCTCCATGTAGATTTCCTCGTCCAGAGTTCCGTACAAGAACGCCGTTTGCACGTCGAATTGTGCAATCTCGAGATTCTTCGACGCCACGAGAAGCACTCGCAACGAATCGTATCTCACAACCGGTGAGAACGTCTCCGTGTAATCGATGTTCTTCTCCTGCATGAAGCCCCTGGCGCACAGCCGTGCCTTAAACCGACGAATCTCTCCTTTCTCGTTCTTGAGCTTCTTGAAGACCCACTTCGAATCGATAGGTTTCATCTTCGGATCCCTCTTGACTAAATGCCACGTACCGTTCTTCTCATGCGACTCTAGCTCGGAGTCTATGGCTTCTCGCCATTTTCCTGCATCCTTGGACTCGACAGCCTCACGGTACGTGATCGGAATATCGCATTCCGCTGCTTCGGCATCATACCTCGACGGCTTCTTGATCAAACTCCTGTCTCGGAGCTTTCGCACTGGCTCATTGACCTGTTGTCGACCTTCATCGCGCTGCTCGTCGTCCACAGCATTCTCAAAGACTTTGTCGTCCTCTTCTTCCTCGTCGAAGCTGTCGCCTTCCGCCGGAACTAGAGCTTCTCGCTCGACCTTCGGCAAGATCACTTCTCGTGCATCTTTTGGTTTTGACAGCTTCACACTTCCGGTCGTCTCCCGGAACGTCACATCGCGTGACACCGACACTCTCTTCGACACCGGGTCAAATATACGGTAGTTTGACGAAGTGCTATCGTATCCCACGAAGATCATCTTCTTCGCTCGTGCGTCTAATTTGGTCCTCTTTATTTGCGGCACATTCACGTATGCCTCTGAACCAAATATCTTCAAGTGATGCAGATTCGGCTTCACGCCCATCCACAGCTCGTACGGGGTTGCACCCACTCTCATGCTCGATGCACCGGCTCGGTTGGCTAAATACACCGCTGTATTGCAAGCCTCTGCCCACAAGTTCTTCGGAAGTCCCTTCGCCAACAGCATCGTACGCGCGCTCTCAACTAGCGTGCGATTGTCCCGTTCAGCTTTCCCGTTCTGTTCGGGCGTATACGGGGCCGTATACTCTCGCTCGATACCTCTCTTGTCCGTGTACTCATCGAATGCTCGATTCTTGTACTCAAGACCGTTGTCCGATCGTAACACACGTATGTTTCTTCCAAACCTGTTCTTTATGAGCCGATCGAGTTCCTTGAACTTCTCTAGGACTTCGTTCTTGTGTTTGAGAAAATACACGTACCGAAAATTCGTCGCATCGTCCTTGAACACGACCATGAATCGAGATCCTCCGATCGATTCCACTGACATCGGCCCGCACACATCCGAATGTATGACCTCGCCGGGCTCTGTGCCAGCACGCACGCGCGTCTTCTTGAACGCCTTCCGCTGGGATTTGCCCTCCTGACAGGCTCCGCAGAAATCTTCCGCCCCATCAGTAATCTCGATGCCGTCGATAAGCTTCTCGCTCACCAGTTTACGCATCGCTCGTACGTTCACGTGTCCGAGTCGCTCGTGCCACGCCAGAAAACTCGTTTTCGCAACGCTCGCTTCGTTTTCGTCCTCCGCGCACTTTGTTTTGAATAGCATCCGATACAAATTGTTTGTTTGTATCACACCGTAACCGGCGGTGAAACCTCGGTTGTCGAACTTCACGTATTCATCGAAGAAATACACCCCGATTTTCTTTCTCGCGCACGCGCCGACCGAAAATAGGTTCTTCTTCAGTTCTGGTACGTAAAAAACTGTCTTGATATACGATGCTATCCACTTCCCGTTCACGAACTTCTCGATGTCGACTGTACCAACTCCCAATGCATAACATACTTTATCGTCTCCGAGGGCGACTTCGTGCTCTCCCATCGGTAACTCGCGAAAGTCTCGCAACCACTCGCGTCGGAACGTCATGTGCTGTGACGCTCCGCTGTCGGAAATCCAGCAGTCTTTCTTATCGGCTTTCAGTATCTCGCGCGCCAAGTCTGTCGGTATCTCGCCGAACCCGCTTTTACCGGCACCGCTTTTCCCGCTCTCGACAACAAAGGCACAATCGCTCGATTCACTCGTACCACGATTCCCCTCTTTTTTGTCCTTTTTGCACTCGCGCGCAAAATGTCCGAGCCCCTGACACCGAAAACACCGCACTTTCTTTTTATCTTTTCTGTCTCGAATGTCTTTACCGTCCTTTTTATTTTTCGCTTCTCGCGAACTCACTCTCGATTTCGACTTTTCTTTCGATTTCTTTGAAACCACGAACGCACTTTCACTTTCGTCGTTTTCTGTCATTCTTGCTTCTTCTCGAAGCAACCGCTCTTCTAAATTCTGCAACGTCTGCATATCCGGCGGCATGTTGTCCCACGCTGTCTGAAATTTCGCGAACTTCGGCGTCAGACTCCCCAGGATCTTCGCCATGATCACCGTATCGGTCACCGTTTCGCCCACGTCGAGCAACTGCGCTGCCATATTTTGCACCTTTGTAATATGCTGCGTTATTGAGTCGCTCGCACTCATGCGATACTCGTATAAACGCGTCGACAGCAACAGCTTATTCGATGCTGATTTCTGTTCATGTATTCGCGCTAATTTTTTCCACATTTCACACGCGTTCTCACACGTTAACATGGGCCTCTTTTGTTCCGGCTCGAGCGTCGAGCTCAACAAATACATCGCGTTCGCGTTCTGTACTGACCACGTTTCACGCGCGGCCCCCGCTTCCGGCATCGGCGTCGAGCCATTTACGATATCCCATAACCGATGGGCCATAAATAACGTCCGCATCTCAAATTTCCAGCTCTGGTAATCCGTACCATCGAATTTCGTGATATTCTTTACTGAGATCGCTTCAGCTATCGGGGATTACTTTTCGCTCGCACAGCGCTTTGAATTCACTCGCGAACACGATGCCAATATGGCCGCCCCCTGCAGTCTCACGTGTCTCTACCGGCGCTTCGCGCGCACCACGTTTTCACTCACTCGCGATTTTTTTCTCTTTCGCGCGACGCATTCGCACGCTCGACAACTCAACGATTCACACTCGTTTCCGCAAACGCCTCGCAGTCAGCGTGACTGGGCCCATAACCCGTTGAGGGAAACGATTGATGGATGTGAAGAAAGAGTCTCTGAGGAGAATTATTGAGCAGGTTGAAAATGAAATGTTCACTCGCGTGTTTCAATTTTTAACAAAAATGGTAATGGAAAAGTGAACTTTATTAGGAAACGTTTCTTGTACAAAAAAAACTGTTTGTTCAGTTTCGTGAGTTGTAAGATGATCGCGTGCTCTCTCATGGACTGCCGAACACGAAGTAAGTCCGGAAGCCGGACACGCGTATTTTCGAGCCGCTCTTGCTAGTCTCGGACTCCTATTCGCCGAGCGTTCGCCCGTCTCTGATTGGGCGATCGCGCCTCTCATCCGACCCTCAACGAACTACTCCAATAATAATCACGGACAATTTTTCGCGTGCTCGAGCGTAGCGAGAGAGGCCAAAACCGCTGCCTAACCGCGGCCATTGTGGCTTGTACTCCGGTGAGCATGTTACGCACGTGCTCATACTTTATTAAGCGTTTCGTCAAGTCATGCTCGCGCGGCAACAATATGGGATGCCGTGCCTCAAATTGCAAATTAGAATTTTGAAGCCTACCCCCCACTCGGATGAGGCCAAATTCGTCTATGAAGAGGGACAGAGATAGCGTTTTACTAGATGTGTTGATAGGATTGCCCTTGCTCAGTGCTTTGTATGTTTTTTTCCTCACCGGAAAATGCACTTCTTTGTACTGCTGTACATGCAATATTCAATGCGTTAGATATCTCAGTATGAGAGATAAAACTTGTCAATGTAATTGGTCGATATTTTTTGTAAAATCTAAGGCAATAAGCTAGAATGCACATCTTGTTTAAATCAGAAATCCTACTCATCAATTTGTCGATTACTGAAGACTCGAATGTGGCGATAGCTACGGAGACTCCCCGTCCTTCGGGAATGTCATCTCCTAGCTGAGAAAACCTTCCACTGGGCCAACGCTCTTGCTCATATTGCAAGAATGCGGGGCCGTGCCACCACAAAGTTGCGTTTGTTAGGTCGCGAGGATCGAGCCCACACGATAACATGTCCGCGGGATTGTTTGAAGATGAGATATGTCGCCAATCTTCTAGTTTTGTTAGACGTTGAATCTCGCCGACTCGGTTGGCAACGAAGGCCGACCATTTCGAGAAGGTGATGTCAACCAGTTTAAAGCAATTGTGGAATCTGACCAGAGTAAGATGTTCATGTACGACAGGTCGATTGATTCCCGAACCTTTTCTAATAACTGTGCTAAAAGCAGCGCAGCGGATAATTCTGGCCTTGGTAACAAGATAGCCTTGAGAGGTGCAATGCGAGATTTCGAGCACAGGAGCTCAATGCGATATTTACCGCCGTCCTCCGTTCGGACGTAGATGCACGTGCCGTAAGCACGTTCACTGGCATCGCAGAATCCATGTATCTGCACGAGATGTGGCTCTGCGGCAAATTTTATACACCGTGAAATCTGTAAATTGTTTAATTCTGGCAATTGTAGTTTAAATTTTGACCAACGCGATTGTATAGTTTGAGGGACGGACTCGTCCCATTGACAACCTGCTTGCCATAATTCCTGAAGAATTATTTTTGCGATAACTACCACGGGTCCGAGAAGATCTAACGGATTAAATAATCTAGCAACCTCGGAGAGTATCGTGCGCTTGGATACAGTGTGAGAGTTTGCTTCGGCCTTGTAAGAAAAACGCAATGTATCTCCTGCCTGATTCCACAGAATTCTTAAAATACGCGGGCTTGAACCGTCGCTAATGGTGACTGAGTTGCTTCGTTGATTGTTCACATTTTCTAAAATTTGCGGATAATTTGATGCCCATTTACTGAGTACGAAAGAACCTAGGTGTAGCAGTTGTACCGTCTCATTTAGTTTTTGCTTCAGCAATCGAGTTTGCTCCTGTGAGCAAGTCGTCTACGTAAAAATCGCGTTCTACGCATTTTGAACCTACTGGAAATGTTGACGCGTATAATTCTGAAAGGTACTTAAGGCATCGTGTTGCCAAATATGAAGCTGAAGAAGTACCATACGTAACTGTTGTTAGTTCATATGTTTTGATTTCTGCTTAAATATTATCGCGCCATAATATCCTTTGCAAGCTTGTTTGAGATGGATCTACTAAAATTTGCCTGTACATTTTAATAATGTCGGCTGCGATGACGTAACGATGCGTACGGAATCGCATTAGAATGGACATTAAATCCTGCTGTACGACTGGCCCTGTGATGAGGGCGTCGTTGAGTGAGATGCCCGTGCTGCTCTTGCACGATGCATCGAAGACTACGCAAATCTTTGGGGATTGATCGGACATTTTAAAGACACAGTGATGCGGTAGATAGTACGATATTGAATCTTCATTAGGCTGCGCGTTTACTACCTTCATGTGACCTAAGGACCGATATTGGTTCATGAATTCTACGTATTGCTCTCTTAAACTAGTGTCGCGCTCGAATCGTTTTTCAAGGTTTAGTAGACGTTTTAACGCGATTTCTTTCGAATTTCCGATTCTGCTAATGACTTGCTCCCTAACCGGAAGCTTTACAACAAATTTACCGTTTTGATCCCGCGTCACATTGTTTATGAAGTGCTGTTCGCACTGTGCTTCCACAAGAGTGTGAGTAGAACTACTGTTGTTGCCTTCCTGTTGCCAGAACTGGGCCAATTGATCATGCAACTGCGAATTAGTTATAGCCGCGTGGAATGATCGTACCCTCCGCGGGGCGTTGGAGGTGCTGTTAGTTCTACCAGCCACAATGCACCCTAAAAGAGTCTTCTGCAACGTTGGGTGCCTCGGCGAAGATTGCACCTGTCCCACGTATAACAACTCCCAGAACAAATCAACGCCAATTAACAGGTCGACTTCCGAAGACTCGTAGAAGCGAGGATCTGCTAAGCGTAGATTGCGGGGGATGTCGAAGAAGCTTCGGTTGATTGTGAATGCAGGAAAATTGTCTGTTACTTGTTCACTAACGATGCATTCGATGTTGACTGAGTATGAATTTAGACGAGACTGTAACTTCAGACGAACAATCTGAGTGGATCTAGTAGTAGAGCCCTTAATACCTGAAATGGATAGATTTAGAGATTTTGGTCTCAAATTTAGCTTATCTAATAATTTTCTTAAGATGAAATTTGCCTGAGAACCGCAATCTAACAACGCACGACACGTTGTACGTGACCCTTGACTATCATAAACGTATACGATGGCAGTAGATAGCATGGCATACCTTCTGTCTGAGAGACTAGCTGTATGTGTAACTAATGCCTTTGTAGGGTCTGCAGGAGATGAATTCTCGCGATTCTCCTTGTCGTTTTGTGAGTTTGAGAGGTTTGCAATGTGAAGCAGTGTGTTATGCTTTGCCTTGCAGGTTCTACAGCTGCCTGATGGGCATTTGTTGGCATTATGCGTTGTAGAGCGTAAGCAATTAGTGCATAATTTGCGACTGCGAATTTCTGAATTCCTGCGGGAAACTGGAAGAGCCAAGAAATCTTGGCAACTATAAATTGAATGATCGCCTTGACAATAATTACATTTAAAACTGATTGTCGCGGCGCAAGCTGCTTGACGTTTCGTATTTGACTGAGAACGTGTGTTAATATTTTTGGTAGAAATAATGCTGGACTTGCCCGTTGCTTCTAAAACCTGACATCTGTGATTTATAAACTCTGTGAATTGCTTTAGAGTCGGAAGTCCGTGCCCGGTAGTGAAGACTGCCATTCTCGTAAGGTGATTACGTCGAGCTTAGAACTTAATATGTATACAAGGAGGTCGTCCCACTGAGTAGTTGGACGCTTTAATGCTTGAAGAGCACGTATATGCTTGGAAGCGCCATCCGCGACTTGCCTCAGTTCGCAGGAATTTTCTTTGGTCATGGACGGAAGCTCCATGATTGCTCTAATATGTGTAACAAAACGCCCCTCCACCTCGTGCGCGCGGCCACTCCGCTCCGTCCACCCGAGCAATTCACCGGCAGAACGCCACGTGCGCGCACCGAGCTAACCTGTCGTGACGATCACGCGGCAGCACGCGCGCCGCCCGTGGCGTTCGGCAACGCTCCCACTCCGGGCCAGCCGACCGAACGCACGGATTGGTCCGCCCAACCGTGCGTTCGGATATATAAGCCGGCAGTGGGAACGCCGAGACAGATCTTCCCGGTCCGCAGAATCCGACAGGTCGAGTATCCTCGACCGCACTCCGACTCCCAAGAGGACGAGCATACTCGCCTCATCCTGACTCCCCTCGACGAGTATCCTCGTCGTTCCGACTAGCCGAGTATCCTCGGCTCATCCTATCGTACCGAATACCGTACACAGCCAATCACGGCGAGCATCCTCGCCGTGCTCCGTAGCCGAGTATCCTCGGCGAATCACCGCCCACGACGAGCATCCTCGTCGAGTCCGCCGGCTGGGTATCCCTAGCCAATCCCTTCCGTCCTCTCCCTCAGGGAAGAATCTCGTGTAACCTAAAGCCTCGTCAGGGCATCCGCGTCCTGGCGAGAACTTCGCCTCGTTTTGCACGAGGCGGCTCGGGCGAGACGCGGAATCGTCACCGTCGCTCCGATCCCGCGTTCCGCGGCTCCCCGATCTCCCCGGACACCGAGTCCGTTTCAAACCACGCGATTTAATTTAAGTTAGAGTTATTTTTGTATTCTTATAATTTCGTAGTTCTAGTACTCCAGCTCTTATTATGTCTCCGTTTAAGTTAGAATTATCTTTTGTCACTTTACCGGCTCATCCGTACTCTCGCGGTTATTAATTCTTGTTTCATACTTCAGTCTTGGCTCTCGCCTAGCGCGTTCGTTAGCCCCCGCGTCACCGCGCGCTTATCATTACCATCGCTCGAAATGCCGACCGCTTGGCGGCAATTGGTCGCCGCGACCACCGCGAGCCAATCGCGTCCCCGCTAAGGCTGGGTCCACTTGTCGCGAGGCGTTAGACACAATCTGCGAATGAGGCTACTTGTAAATACTATATTCAAATAAAGATCTCATATGTTTGTCAGCTAAATACCGAGTGCGATTATTATACCGAACCCGACCAATCCGGCGAGCTTATCCGCAACCCTATTCCGACACCTCCCGCAGCCGCACGAAAACCACCAGCGTTACATGGCGCCCGAACAGGGACCGTTTTAAAAACCGATAATCGCACCCGGAAATAAATGCCTCTCGCCGAGTGGACCGAACAGCTGCCGCGAGACCAGCTCGAGTTGTTAGCTCAGACTTATCAGATAGAGACGACCGGTACACTTGACGAGTTACGATACCGCGTAACCCATCACTTCCTCGCGATGACCAATCCGAACCAGTCCGCTGGCGCACCCGCGCCGGAAACCGCGAGCCCGTCCCCACCGGTCACCGGAAGCGAGTCCCACTCGCATAGTAAGATTATGAATCAAATACGCAAATGGGGTTGCCACTTCGACGGTCGCGACCCTCTGTCATTCCTAGAGCGCGTAACAGAACTGCAGGAAGAATACCAATACACCGACAACCAGATGAAGGCCGGACTTCCAGAGTTATTAAAGGGGGATGCTCTGGCATGGTATCGAAATGAGCGAGAATCCTGGGAAACGTGGACCGACTTCACCAGCGCCCTACGACGGCATTACCTACCGCGACGGTATCAAGCTAAACTGATGCGCGAAATACAAGAACGCCGACAACAACCCAACGAAGCTTACGCCAAGTACGCGACCGCCCTGCGCCGATGCGGCGCGCCGGGGGTTTTACCCAGGCAGAAAAGGTAGACCGCCTGTACGAAAACCTGCGAGCGGAATACAAATTGTACGTGCGCATGAGCGACGCTACGGACTTTGCCGACCTGGCCGACCAGGCTGCCGAGTTCGAAGATATCTCCCGGGCCCGGGAGAATGAGACCCGTGCCGAGAGGAAAAAAGTCAACACCGCTACACCCGCCGACACCCCGCCCTACGACCGCGCAACCGCCTGCTGGCGCTGTAAACAGCGCGGACACAGCCGTTTCGAATGCAGGAGACCCGCACGCAAATTTTGCTCGCAGTGCGGGAAGGACGGCGTTCTCACGAAGGACTGTCATCCTCGGGCGGGAAACGCCGCAACGGCCGGGGATACAACCACTCCTCGGCCCGAGTCCGCATAAAGTACACACCACGACCCCATATACCGGTCCGCCTGGGACGACACCGGATTTCCGCTCTACTGGACACCGTGGCCGAAGTATCCATCATCAACCGACAGGTCGCCGGGTATGCCAAGGAGATGCGGATATGGCCGCAGGAACAGGAGGAGGCAATCCACCTAGCCGACGGCACCACTGCCACCACGCCAAGCCGCGTCAAACTCCGCCTCCGAATCGCCGGCCGTCAACTCGAACACACCTTCCAGATCCTTCCGTCCTTAGACAGCCCGATGCTCATAGGAACCGACCTGTGGGCCCGACTACAGATCGCTATACCCCCGCCACCTCTCCAGCTCCGAAAAACGCCACCCGCGGCGTACTCAGTGACCCCGGGCATGGTAAAACGAACCGCACAAGAGGAGCGGGAGCTCCAAGCCTTCCTGGCCATGGAGTTGGCCAAGTTCGAGGAGGTACGAGGGCCGACCGACCAGGCCAGCCACCAGATCCGGCTGAAAACAGACGTACCGATCAAACAACGGTACCGACCGCGCAACCCGGCGATGCAAAGCATCATCGATGAGGAGGTCCGCAAAATGGAAGAAGCCGGTATTATCGAGCCATCAACCAGCGCATGGAGCTCCCCGGTGGTTATAGTGCGGAAAAAGGACGGAAAACACCGTTTTTGTATTGACTTCCGGAAGGTAAACGAAGTCACCGAGCGGGATGCGTACCCACTACCACAAATCCCCGCCACACTGGACAAGCTGCGCGGGGGCCGATACCTCACTACGCTCGACCTACAGCAAGGTTATTGGCAGATTCCACTCACGCCCGATAGCCGGCCAATCACCGCCTTCACCGTTCCGGGCCGGGGCCTAATGCAGTTCACTGTCATGCCTTTCGGACTGCATTCGGCTCCGGTGACGTTCCAACGTTTGCTCGACCGAATACTGGGCCCCGAATTGGAACCTCACGTGTTCGTCTATCTAGACGACATTATCGTGACCAGCGCAACATTCTCCGACCATCTGCAGCACCTGCAGGAAGTTTTTCGGCGACTACGCCAAGCCAAGCTCCGGTTAAATCCGGAAAAATGCCAGTTCTGTCTCAACGAACTTAAATACTTGGGCCACATCGTGGATGGCCAGGGAATCCGCACCGATCCCGACAAGGTTCGCGCCGTCGCACAGTGGCCAACCCCGACAAACGTACGACAAGTCCGACAATTCGTGGGGCTCGCGTCATGGTACCGTCGCTTCACACCTAGCTTTTCCGAGACCGCCGCGCCGCTCACCCGCCTCACGCGAAAGAACGCCCGATGGACGTGGGGACCCGACGAAGAGGCCGCTTTTCGCGAGCTCAAGCACGCGCTCACCTCCGCACCCACCCTCGCGTGTCCAGATTTCTCGCGCCGGTTCGTCCTCCAGACGGACGCCGTTGGTCGTACCAGCACGTACGGTCTTGGCGCCGTTCTCTCGCAGCACTTCGACGAGGGGGAACGCGTCATCGCATACGCCAGCCGGTCGCTCAACGGCGCGGAGAAAAATTATAGTGCCACCGAGCTCGAGTGCCTGGCCGTGGTGTGGGGCATCCGGCATATGCGTGGTTACCTGGAAGGGTACGAGTTTACGGTCGTCACCGACCACCAGGCCCTCCAGTGGCTACGCCGCCTGGATTCCCCCACCGGCCGACTCGGCCGATGGGCACTCGAGCTCCAACAGTACACGTTCGACATCCGGTACCGCGCGGGAAAGCTGAACCGGGTTGCCGACGCGCTATCCAGGTTACCGGCCGTGTACAGTAACCAAGCGCACCCCGCGTGCCCGTGGTACCGCCGCCAGCTCCTCCGCGTACGGGCGCGGCCGAGGGACTTCGCGGACTATGAAATCCGTAACGGTCGATTATATCGCCGCATACTCCATTCGACCAACTTTAAGGACGAACCCGCCGAGACACAATGGAAGCGATGCATACCTCGCGACGAACGAGGGGCCGTACTGGCACGGGTACACGACAACCCGGCCGCCGGGCACCTCGGCATTGCTAAAACCATTGCTCGAGCCGCGCAGTGTTACTATTGGCCGGGGATGTTCGCCGATATCGCGCGTCACGGGCGTGCGCCAATTGCCAGGCGCACAAGAGTGCCCAGGTCCGACCGGCCGGACTAATGCACGCAACCCACGTGGAAGCGCCTTGGGAACAGGTCACCACCGACCTCTCCCGCGGTCCACCAACGGAGCCGCTTGGCTACTGGTATTACAAGACCGTTTCACCAAGTGGGTGGAGTTGGTGCCGCTGCGACGAGCAACCGCTACCGCCATCGCCCAGAACATTACGGACCGCGTCGTCTACCGCCACGGTTGCCCCGAGACCCTGATCTCCGACAACGGGACGCAGTTCATGGCAGGGCACGTGCGCGAACGACTGCGCGACCTGGGCATCCGCCACCGGACGGCTCCAGTACACGCTCCTCACTGCAACCCCGTCGAGCGGACCAATAAGACGGTCAAAACAATGATCGCACAATTCGTCGGCCGGGATCACCGCCGCTGGGATCAGCACATCCCAGCGCTGCAATTTGCATATAATACCGCCGTCCACGACGCTACCGGCTACACGCCCGCCTATCTGAACTGCGGGCGGGAACTTGAGACGCCACCACGAGACCCAGACGAGAGACACGCGCCGACAGCCGCTCCAGCCACCAACCAGCGACGACTCCAGGAAGCATACGAGGTGGTCCGAACGAACCTCGCCTGAGCCTTCAACCGTCAAGAGAGGTATTATAATTTAAGGAGACGGGCATGGAAACCCGCCATAGGAGACATCGTCTGGAAGAGGGACCATCCCCTCTCGAACAAGGGCAAGGCCTTTAACTCAAAATTAGCCCCCAAGTACATCGGACCGCTGGAGGTCCGGAAGATCCATTCGCCGGTCGTCGTCGACCTACGGGACAAACACGGTAAGTGGCATCGCCACATACATGTGCAAGACCTTAAGCCGGGTCAGCGACACGAACAGACCCGAGGAACAGACCACGCGGGGACGGACCGTGAGGAAGCAGCCAACACCGAAGCAGCCGACGCAGGAGCAGACGACACGACCGTAGACGCCATGACAGACGATGGCGGGACCGACGAATCCGGGGCAGACGACGCCGACGATGATGATGCAGGAGCGAACGACGGCCTGCCCAGCCACAGGGCTCGTGCCGATCACGCCCGGACGGCATGACTGCCGGAAGGGAAGGAGCTACCTCCCCCAAGCCAGCACGATATATAAAGGGGATCACCGCAACCAGAAACCTGCAGAAAGACCGAATCCGCTATGGACTCCGAGCTAGACGCAATTCTTACCGCTCCGGCCAACGACGCCGAATTCGAGATCCTCTGGCAGAGGATGATGCACACCACGCCAGACCTACCGAAGTTGTTCCCGTCACCGCCACACCGACGACCAAGTCCGACCGCCACCGGGACACCGGAACGCTCGACACGCAACATCGCGCCAGGGTCTCTCGAGGCACGACACCGCTCCGCCTGTCAGCGAAGCTTGCCCGTCCTTCCGGGAACGTCACCGCCCGTCCCAAGGCGTGCAAGGCCGGTCACCGCCATCCGCGCGCCGCCGCCAGATCTGGTACAAAGGGCAAAACCCGCCAAGCGCAACCCTGCGCCTTCGACGAGCCGGGCGACCAGACACCCAGTGGTCGGCGTACGGGTACAGCGTTCTTCGGCAACAAACGCGCGGAAACTCGCCGCACTACTGGCCGAACCGCCGCTAATACCACGACGAGCCGGCCGACCAAATAAAAGAGCACGGCAAGAGCAAACGCGCCGCCAGCTAACGGCGCTGTTCGGAGACCCGTTGTCGGACCTGGATGACGACAACGGGGCTATCACCGCCACCGCGCCTCAGGACACGCGGAGGAAACCAGCCTGCTTCATAAGAGCACCACCTCGACGCCGCCGGAAGAGACCTCCCCAACGCCGGGACCAGCAGTCGCCGCAACTGTCGCCACGCAGACCGCCGCAAGCGAACCCACCGCTCCGACATCAGCCTTACCGGCAGCCACGAAGGCCCCCCGAGTACCGGAGACGACACCCACGACCAAGACCGGCGCCCGCCCGGACCAACCGCCTCTACCAGTGCGGATCACCGACGACCTAACCGTGTACGTCCCTTACTACGCGGCCACGGTTTCGCGGGTGTATAAAGTTCGCCTCGCCAACCGCCGCTTCACGCTCCGGTTTAATCGTGATGGCCAGTGCCACTACGTGCGGGAATTCCCGGCGTAGTGGCCAAAGTTCGCCACTCACGAAGGGGGGAGGTGATGTAACAAAACGCCCCTCCACCTCGCGCGCGCGGCCACTCCGCTCCGTCCACCCGAGCAATTCACCGGCAGAACGCCACGTGCGCGCACCGAGCTAACCTGTCGTGACGATCACGCGGCAGCACGCGCGCCGCCCGTGGCGTTCGGCAACGCTCCCACTCCGGGCCAGCCGACCGAACGCACGGATTGGTCCGCCCAACCGTGCGTTCGGATATATAAGCCGGCAGTGGGAACGCCGAGACAGATCTTCCCGGTCCGCCGAATCCAACAGGTCGAGTATCCTCGACCGCACTCCGACTCCCAAGAGGACGAGCATACTCGCCTCATCCTGACTCCCCTCGACGAGTATCCTCGTCGTTCCGACTAGCCGAGTATCCTCGGCTCATCCTATCGTACCGAATACCGTACACAGCCAATCACGGCGAGCATCCTCGCCGTGCTCCGTAGCCGAGTATCCTCGGCGAATCACCGCCCACGACGAGCATCCTCGTCGAGTCCGCCGGCTGGGTATCCCTAGCCAATCCCTTCCGTCCTCTCCCTCAGGGAAGAATCTCGTGTAACCTAAAGCCTCGTCAGGGCATCCGCGTCCTGGCGAGAACTTCGCCTCGTTTTGCACGAGGCGGCTCGGGCGAGACGCGGAATCGTCACCGTCGCTCCGATCCCGCGTTCCGCGGCTCCCCGATCTCCCCGGACACCGAGTTCGTTTCAAACCACGCGATTTAATTTAAGTTAGAGTTATTTTTGTATTCTTATAATTTCGTAGTTCTAGTACTCCAGCTCTTATTATGTCTCCGTTTAAGTTAGAATTATCTTTTGTCACTTTACCGGCTCATCCGTACTCTCGCGGTTATTAATTCTTGTTTCATACTTCAGTCTTGGCTCTCGCCTAGCGCGTTCGTTAGCCCCCGCGTCACCGCGCGCTTATCATTACCATCGCTCGAAATTCCGACCGCTTGGTGGCAATTGGTCGCCGCGACCACCGCGAGCCAATCGCGTCCCCGCTAAGGCTGGGTCCACTTGTCGCGAGGCGTTAGACACAATCTGCGAATGAGGCTACTTGTAAATACTATATTCAAATAAAGATCTCATATGTTTGTCAGCTAAATACCGAGTGCGATTATTATACCGAACCCGACCAATCCGGCGAGCTTATCCGCAACCGTATTCCGACACCTCCCGCAGCCGCACGAAAACCACCAGCGTTACATGTGTGTATGCACTATGACACGTTTGTTGTCATACCGTTCTTTTAATAGCCTCCAGGCCACTTCGTAATTGATGTCCGAAATTTCCAACGAGCTGATGACGTCGCTGGCTTCTCCTGAAAGAGACGCACGCAAGTATTGTAATTTTTGCACGTTATTGAGCGATAGATTTAAATGGCTAATTGAATTAAAGGCGTCAAAAAATGGGAACCACTCGTCATATTTCCCGCTGAAGGTCGGCAGATTTAACTTCGTAATCGTACATGCACTACCGAGTCTTGTGTGTCGGATACACTTGACGGCGATGGCGACGCGAGACTGCGTGAGGGACCGGGTACACTAATAAGCTCTCGAATTTTACCGGACACTGCCCCAGATAACAAAATGCCTGCATAATGAGTGCACGGTGCGCGCACGTGTGCGTAATAATCGTCACAGTGTGCCTGCACAGAACCATGCAGATATGTCCGCATTTGAGACTCATATCGCCCGCACGTGTGAATGCCGCACGCATGCGGGCGACATGAATCTGATATGAGTGCACCAATTGAGATTCATATCGTCTACACACGTGAATGCCACACGCGTGCAAACGATATGAATTTTATTTTATTGTTAAATTATAAAATAATAAATAAAAATATTAAAATTATACATAGGGTTATTTTAAAAAACGTACACTAATTATATATATATATATTTTTTATTATTGTTATTACGGTATATAACAAACATTATTATTATTATTATTAACGTGATATAACAAACTTCATCGCCATTAGCGCGACTTACAAGTATACGTTTCTTCCGAATATCTGACTGGCGAATCGAATATCTTCGTAGTCAAACGTTAGATTAGATATCCTAACCTAAATAGTCATCAACTTTAACGCTTGATATCTCGATTCGCGGGTCAGTCCGACACTTTTTTCTGCCAGATTCGTTCATTTCGTGCAAAAACGCGTCGAATGAACCTAAAAATCGGAGGAGGTGGGAGTAATCTTAACATTTACCCGAACATACAATAATAAACATGTATCTACATACCTCCAAATGATTTAATTATCCCTCCAATCACTTTCTTCTTTTTCTTAATTGGTACGGACTTGTTCAACCTTCCACTCTGCAATATAGTTAACGAATTATAATAGGATTGCATGAGCAAAATCCTAAGCACAATCAGTGTATGTATAGTATGTACTGTACACGCAGCCAACCGGCGAATGGAACTTTTTTTCACAGTCACTGCGGTGCGTTCAGAATAAATATGCGCGCAAGTTTAAACTTAGAAAGTAATATTGCCTTACAATAAAATGGGATAAAATTTAAAAGTTAAAAAAGGAAGCACAATTTTGTAAATTACATAATACGTAATATTTTTAAATTCATAATTAAAATTGAAAATACTTAAAATAGATAAATAAATAGATAAATAATTTAATATATTAAATAAAAAATTATATGTATTATGTGTATATAATATAAAACTATATTATATATAAATTATGTATGTTATATATAAATTTCATATTGAAAATTATTTAAAAATTATAGTAAAAAAGAAACTGTATTTGTCCTATAATTTCTTATTAATTAGCAATAAAAATTACAAAAAAATCATATATAAAATGTTTCCTATGATACTAAAATATATATTTTTTATATATTGTTATATTAATAAGAAAATTATATAAAATTGTAAAATGCATGACGATTTAATATTTTGATCATATTTTATTCCGTCACGTTGTGCAGGCAAAGTGATTGCGTTGGTGCATGCACGTGTGAGTATCACACGTGAGGGTGATATCAATTCTCACCATGAAAAATACACCATGATAAATATACAATCATACACAACGATAGAATATATAAAATATTCTTTTCGATCACTCATATATCTTCTCACGCATGACTTCATAATGCCACCTTCCATGCACGCACACGTGCCGCTATCACATTGATAGGGCAATATGACTGCGATGTTGCACGCATACGTGATATCACGCTGTGAGGGTGACGTGAACCGTCACAAATTGTTATCTGGGAGGTTATGTCTTGTTCAGTGGGCATTTTGAAACGGTATATAAGACTTACTGTTACTCGAAAATGATCCCTCGATTGGAACAGCCACGCTTGTTAGCCGCCCTTACCTTGTTACAGAAAGCGTGATATTCTAGAACGCGATCTTGATGATGCGAAGTTCTCAGATGCGGCGGGAGAGGTGACCAAGGAGATGGCGCTTGGTCGCCCTTGAAGTCCTCCGAAATGCGCCCTCGTTCCTCTTGCGGGTCTTCGTGAAAGGCGAACGCTCGTTTTCTCGCCTTTGATGCTGCCTTGTGCTGCTCGATGACTCTCGTGGCCACGCCTGAGCGCTGTTTGTCCTTCCTCCTCGAAGTGCTGCACGTGGCCGAATAACTCGTTATGACGACGGCTGGTCTGGCGACCGACGACCGTCTCGCTTACTCGTGGCCGAATGACTCGATACGACGACGGCTGGTCTGGCGACCGACGACCGTCTCGCAGTGCACGTAGGTTAACTTCATCGTTACGGCACTGGGCTTGAGTAAGCACTCCACTGGCACGTCTCGACGCTGCTGACCACTGTCAAAACCGACTTCCTTGCTTTCGGCTGTCTGGATGCAGATCCAATATGGCGAGGATCCGGCTCGAAAGACCAAAACTTTGTTATGGCAACAATGCCGTCCACGCGATTGTGATTCGCGACGTATTTCTCGCAGTCGGGCGTGTTCGAGAAGGAAGTACTCCTTCTCTGGTTCGTATGTAGTTTATTATCACAACCGAACGAGCCGATCTCGCAGTACAGCTTGCGACGTGGTGATGGTGGTGCCGAGTAGTGAAGAATGATACAGATTTAAGTGGGAAAAACGTTTGGGTGCGTTCTTGTGCGCTGGCGGCGGACGCAGCGAGCGCCAAGAGAGAGAGAGAGAGAGAGAGAGAGAGAGAGAGAGAGAGAGCGGACAGCTACGAGCACACGCGACGCGGCAGAGCGAATGGTAGCGCCCGTAGTCAGGCGGGAATTTGGCTAGGGAAACGTAGCTCGCGCGGGAGATATAAATCAAATGCGATGTAGTACGAAACAGTATTAATCTATTAAAGACAATTATGAAATAAAAATTGTTAAATTAAGGTAATAAAGTTTTGTATTTATTATGTATTTTTCTCTTTTGTTACAGAACAAACTGTCAAATCAACTTGTCTTTTGCCCACATCAACAAAACCACAACCATCAATATCAAATTCACCGTTAACATATATATCTGAGAGAGTTTCACCAAGTTGTCTTGGTTCATTAGGTCTGCTGAGTCCGGTTTTATCTGTGTCGGATAGCAGAAATAAACGTAGTCGGAGCATATCAATAGAACCGCAAGACCCAAAACGAATGCGTGAAGATAATAGTTTTGAACAAATGTTAAGTAAATTGATCGATCAACTGCGCAGTGAAGAACACGATTTCTGCAAATTCTTACAGCCTAGGTTAGAAAAACTAGAAAAGAGATATTATATGCGCATTACACATACAATAATGCAGGAAGTAATAAAAATTGAATTAGAGCAATTCAAAAATCAAGATTTTCTTTAACTCTTATATCTATCTATGTGAACCTGGCACCCGAATTTAAGAAAAAAGTTTTTATAAATATGCATTTAATTAAGTTTGGATTGTACTCGTTTGTACCACATTTCTTTCCGTTTGTACCTCAAGGGGTTGAAAAATATAGAGGATTCAAAAAATGTTAGCACCCCACATTATGATATTTGATATCCGCAAGCGGGTGCTGTTTCGTAATCGTTTGTACCCGATTGTACCACCGCGTTTCGTTTGTACCCCTAAGGGGGTGATTGTACCGCAATTTCAAAATAGGGGTAAGAGCAAACTTCTCCATTTTTCAAGATATTCGAAATCCGCAAGCGGGTGCTGTTTTGTAATCGTTTGTACCCGATTGTACCACTGCGCGTTTCGTTTGTACCCCTAAGGAGGTGATTGTACCGCAATTTCAAAATAGGGGTAAGAGCAAACTTCGCCATTTTTCAAGATATTCGAAGTCCGCAAGCGGATGCTGTTTCGTAATCGTTTGTACCCGATTGTACCACCACGGGTCTCGTTTGTACCCCTAAGGGGGTGATTGTACCGCAATTTCAAAAGAGGGGTAAGAGCAAACTTCGCCATTTTTCAAGATATTCGAAATCCGCAAGCGGGTGCTGTTTCGTAATCGTTTGTACCCGAATGTACTACCGCGGGTTTCGTTTGCACCCCTAAGGGGGTGATTGTATCGCAATTTCAAAATAGGGGTAAGAGCAAACTTCGCCATTTTTCAAGATATTCGAAGTCCGCAAGCGGGTGCTGTTTCGTAATCGTTTGTAACCGATTGTACCACCGCGCGTTTCGTTTGTACTTTCAAGTGGGTGGTTGTACCAAAGTTAAAGAAATATTTCATTATGTTAATGGTACTGATATTTAAATGTGTTATATGAGGAAGTTGCATTGAGTTTTGTAGTTTGTGCATATTATCATATTTATTTTTTATTGTGGTATTTTTGTTATTTTTAAAATTTTTTTTAATGTTTGTTTTTATTTATGTTTTGTTATTATGAATTTTTCTCATATTTTTGTGTATATTGAAAGTAGTATTTTAATTATTTTTTTTTACTTTTTCAGTTTTATTTTTGTATCTTTTATTTATTTTTATTATGCGTGTTGTTTTTATTGTAATGGAATATTGTAATTGATTTGTTTTATATTTTTATATAAATTAGAAGTGATATGTTTTTTTTTTTGTTGTGTTACGCGTTTTGACGCGTTTAATGGTTTGATATCTCGACAGAGATCATTATGAATTTCCCATTTTCCAGTTAGTCTTCGAATATGTGCTATATAATGACCCATTGTGTTCTCATTATTTTGTCCTTCGTATTCTATTGCAGCAAGCAGTCTGTATACTGTATTATGAAATTGAATTTCATTCGGTATTTCATTTAATGTAAACTTTCCTGTCCAGTTAAATATATTAAGATTTTTTGCGAGATCTGTTGATTGTAAACATTCTAGGTCTATAAACAGAAGCTGACCGCAAATAACGAAATGTTCGATGTTGTTTTCGTTACAACGAGTGCATTTTTTATTGTTGTAAGAATATTGCTCATTTACAACGCCTTCCAAAGCATTCATATACTCTGTGTAAAATAATTTTGGTTAATTTCTAAAATGTTGTATTTGTTTTCTCGCGTATATCGACAGTGGAGACAGTTGATATTAATTTTGCATGAAAATTCGTTTTGTAATAAATGATTAGCCACTAAATTGGAGATGTTGTAATTGCAATCTATTGTTCCACGTAGAGGCGTAATGAATTTATTTAATATCAGTGCCCTCTCTTTATATATTTTCACAGATGGTCCATATATTGATAATTCTTTTATGAAACGAAATGTGTCGTTTTCTGTTCGCTCTAAATAAAGATGAAAACTTGCCCAGTCGTAATACGCAACCAATAGTGTCTGCCCAATAGCATCGAAAGGACATGTATTTATTAATGACACAGGTTTCTTTTCAAGTATCACTGGGCCTAAAGTACTACCATTTTCTAGTAATGGTACAGTTTTAGTAAATTTTGGTTTTTTATGAATGCTTTCAATATCTGGACAAATAGTTAAATACGTGCCACGGTTCTTAGGACTTTTGTTTTTGCCTCTCCAATTTTCTTTTTCATTTAGGTAAGTGTGACTTGTTAAGTTAGTACATTCATCAGTAGTTATAATATTCGTGTTAGATATATCCTCTATGTCAATATCTTTGTTATCGATAAAATATATAGATAAAACGTCAGCAATTGTTACACATTTTTTGTCCTGATTGATTGAAGATATGTCTGATTTTCTCGAACTTGCAGCTGAAATATTTATGATATTGCAATCGTCATTATCGGTTGTGATATTACATAAAACAGGAGATATAAATTCATTTGAATTGATTTTGTCAGAATTTTTAGTATTATTATGTTCAGTCTGTGAATCAGTGGCGTGTAATATTTTTATGGCACCTGTAAGTGTTCTAATGTGCGTAACCATAAATTTATCAGCACGTATGCATTTATTTTTAAAAACAAATTGTTTTAATTCTCTGAAATATTCTTCGCTGCAGGCAGAAGATGCTGTTTGTGCCGACATTAGTTCTGTCCATAAAAGAAAATGTTTCGCAATTTTAAGTAAATTGTTAGCGAATTCAGGACACCAATATGGATTTGGCCTTTCTCCTTCAGTACTACTTGTTTCAATTTCTGATTGAATGCGCTGCAAAAAGTTCATTACTTTTGTACCGCATTTATTGTTATTTATTTCAATCATAAAATTATCATCACAAGGATTTTTTTCACAATCAGTATCGTATAAGAATTCGTCGCCCTTAATTAATTGAATTAATCTCTGTTGTGCACTAAAACAATTATTTTTTTCTTCACTAATTATATTTTCGGTGTCGGAAATACATGTGATTAAGAGATCATGACAAATTTGGCAAAATTTATCAATATCTATACATTTTGTTAAAAGACTAACGCAGCGTACGTAAAAATATTTAATTCGCATATGTTTATTTTCAAAGCATTTCCATCGACAAACTAATTTTATTAGATGTGCAATGTCAATGCGTATGATACATTTTGGTTTCTGTACACAGTCAGAATCTTCTAAAAATTTCATACATTGATCGACGTATGTACTTAAATTTACATCGTTGAATGCAAGACTAATTGCATTTAATAACGCAAGAGAATAGTCAGTGACAATTTCAGAAGGATAAGGAACAGGTGTACGCAACCATTCTCGTAACCAGAAAGATAACATGTTGGTATCATGTTTTTCTGAAATCATTTGACACACTGAAAGTATTTTACCATTAAAAGGAGCTACGATTTGATACAAAAATATTGTATGTGACGAACCATCTGGTCTTTTAATAGGTTTTATTAATGAACCACTTGCATCTATACTTAAAGTACCTGTTTTATTTTGTTGTTTATTAAACTGTCTGTATAAGAATACTTGTTCATTACTCCAATACATAATAAAAAGTTTATCTATGCCTATTTCTCTTATAAAACTGGCGAATTCGGCTTTATATTTTAATTCAACAATAGATAGAATTGGATCGGAGATATTACTTAGTCCTAACTCTCGATTATTTTCTAACTGTTTAGCTTTACGTAAGACATTTTCATTGTACAAATGCGCTGGTTCTACCTTTCCAAATGTCATTATTTCATTTGCTTTTTTTCTTCTCCATGCATATGTTGATGATGCACATAATTCTTTTACAACGCATGCTTTATTAGCACCACGTAATTGTCGTTTTTTTGTATGTTTCACGCCCGTAGTATCACTAGTCGATACATAAATATCCAAACCATTTTTTGTTGGTTTCTCAGTACTGTACGCATTAATAATCGATCCGCATTTGGAACACTTTCCCCATAATTTAAGAAATAGTTCACCAATATTATCATTAACTTTTGCATTTTTGAATGAAAAACCACAAGGAACCTTTAAGGCATTCCATATTTCTGCAGCGATTACATCTGCCCAGCCTTTATTTAAAATTTTGTAAGAAGGATTTTTATATTCAACATCCACTGGTGCTATTTTTATCCATGTTTCATATGATAAACGAATGGTAGTGCGTAAGGATGGGAAAACGTTATTTGAGGATTGCATGGACCAATTAGACTGATTACTATCGTTAGTTGACGTAGAAATATCACGAATCGTAATGCCATGATAATTACATAATTTATTTAATAAATCGCGTCTGTTTTGTGATACATATAAGAATATGTATTTTTTGGACATGGAATTGTCTAATTTAATGCATGCTTCCTTCCAAACGGAATGCGTTAAATTTAACGGTTTACCTTTATCATTCAAGATATGTAAGTCTTTAAGAGCCTCGAATATCTCGCTCGGAGATTTTACGGCTTTCCGCGGCATGTTGAGTGACAATTAATCATAAAATAATTAATCGACAAATTTTAAAAAAGAAAAGACAAGAAAAGTATTAAAAGGACAAAAGAAAGAAGAGCTAAAAGTGTAAAGAGAAACACGGTCTTATTGGACATGGATACTTTTTCGAAAAAAAAAAGTAAACACGG
This sequence comes from Solenopsis invicta, assembly GCF_016802725.1. Lineage (NCBI taxonomy): Eukaryota > Metazoa > Arthropoda > Insecta > Hymenoptera > Formicidae > Solenopsis > Solenopsis invicta. The sequence goes on along the minus strand of NC_052669.1, from coordinate 12,385,946 downwards.
TCGCTTATTGCACTACGCTTTCGCTAATCGCTGCATATAACAGCGTTCAACAGTAACCTAGCTATTAACAGCGAGGCTGAGCAGTGCGAGTGCTTATATAATCCGCTTCCCCACCTACAGCCATCCCACCACCCGTTGTCTGCCGTCGGCGATCATTCGCCGATGATTACCGAAGAATGCCGGAGGACGACGAGCCGAACGACGTCGAAGTTCGGAGGAAAGGCATCCGTCGACCGTTCGGCTCGTCATCCTCCGACATTCTTCGGCATTCATCGGCGAATGATCGCCGACGGCAGACAACGTGTGGTGGGACGGCTGTAGGTGGGGAAGCGGATTATATAAGCAATCGCACTGCTCAGCCTCGCTGTTAATAGCTAGGTTACTGTTGAACGTTATATGCAGCGATTAGCGAAAGCGTAGTGCAATAAGCAACCGTGTTTACTTTTTTTTTTTCGAAAAAGCATCCGTGTCCAATAAGGCCGTGTTTCTCTTTACACTTTTAGCTCTTCTTTCTTTTGTTCTTTTAATACTTTTCTTGTCTTTTCCTTTTTAAAATTTGTCGATTAATTATTTTATGATTAATTGTCACTCAACATGCCGCGGAAAGCCGTAAAATCTCCGAGCGAGATATTCGAGGCTCTTAAGAGGATGCTATAGTGAAGCCCGAACTCCGACGCGAAGGTGCTGCCATTTACGCGGAATTAAAAAAGTCGATAATTTCTCAAATGATAAATTACCGACTTTTTTAATTTCATACAGTACTATATAGGTTTAGATAATACAAGTAAACACACAAGTGTCGCGAAGTGTGCGGAACGTTCTATCTATCTCGCTCGCCCGCAATCAACGTCGCTGAGTGTGCAACAAGACTATAGTTCGCGCTCGCTCGCACTCACGGTCGCAAAGTGTGCAGAATGTTCTGTCTCGCTTGCCCGCAATGAACGTCGCGGAGTGTGCAACAAGACTATCGTTCGCGCTCGTTAGCATTCATGAGTAATTTTTTACTTTATTTGTACCATGTAAAACGTAAACATATGTATCTTTATCAACGATTTTATCACCACGTTGTCAAATCTCTTTTTGAGTTAGAGAAAGGCTCCGGCTTTTTGACGCATCTCCGAGTACCCAACAAATTTCTACATATGTACGTATAAGCATATGAACATATGTACGCTCACACAATTATAAGCGTATAGGGCAATAATTATTTGCATTACATGCTATATATATATATATATATATATATATATATAGAGAGAGAGAGAGAGAGCTAGATTTTTGCCGGACAAAAATTAAGGATGACAGTGAACATATATATTGCGTGAGAATATGCTCTCGATCTCATTTGCAAGATTTTTCGCTTTAAATTTTTATTTTACAGTTCCATCTAAATACATATCGATGCTTCAATTTTTTTCATCTAGTTCCATTTAAAAGGACGCTTCAAATTGTATTGTACTTCTAATTAAATAAACGGTTAAAATTTTTATTTTATTTTTATTTTACTAATTGCATCTAAATATAAATGCTTCCAATTTTTATTTAAAAAGTTATAAATACCATAGACTCTAGTCAGGTCTAAATATTGACGCATCAAATTATTAATTTGCCAGTTCTGTCTAAATAGACACTTCAAGCTTTTATTTTGCTAGTTCCATTTATATATTTCTGTCTATACATGTATATATAGACGCTTCATTTTTTTCCGATCCACCTATGGATATTTTAGATTTTTAATTTTTCACTTTTATATTAAGACGCTTCTGATTTTTATTTTTTTTAGTTCCATCTGCAGATGCCTCTGATTTTTATTTTTTCAGTTCCATCTGCAGACGCTTCTGATTTTTATTGTTTTAGTTCGATCTGCAGACGCTTCTGATTTTTATTGTTTTAGTTCCATCTGCAGACGCTTCTAATTTTTATTTTTTTAGTTCCATCTGCAGACGCTTCTGATTTTTATTTTTTTAGTTCCATCTGCAGACGCTTCTGATTTTTATTGTTTTAGTTCCATCTGCAAACGCTTCTGATTTTTATTTTTTCATTCCTATCTGAGTAGATGCTTCAGATTATTATTTTATTACTTTCATCTATATGTTGTCAAGTTTTTACAGACAATACTAATTTTATAGTTATACAGTTGTAAAATATTAGTGACATAAAAATATAAAAATAAGAACATAACAAAACATACTCAAAAAATATACATGGGTATCAATATAACTACAGTGACCATATTTTTTTCGAGAAAATAGAACAAATTTGAAATTATTATTTTTCGTTTCTACATGTTTCCACTAAACAACTAAATTTATCAATTATTTAAATTTTTGTGTAAAAAAACTCAGTATATTGAATATTGAAACGCTAATTACAAACGAAATTCGTGTAAGAAAGAACAAGTAAAATACAACAGATTAAAATAAAAGACGAAGCAGTATAGAGAAAATCAATACATTTAAAAGACCATTACACGAAATAAAGGAAACTGAACTTTAGAATAAAGGACGTATCATCACCGTATTTATTATTGATACTATTACAATTATTGTGAATAAAGTATACGTACCTCTTTCTCCAGGCTTTCAGAGAAAGCCTACGCCGATATAGAGGCCTACACTTGGCACTATAAAGTCGCACCATGATAGTGACACTAATTGTACACTAATACTGTGTTGTTATGTCACAAAACGCTTTGAACACGATTGCTCTGTTTTCGTGTTACTGCGTGTCACGCTACGTTTCCTTGCGACTCGCGACTTGTCAACTGTTTACGCGCGAGCCTCGATACGCTATCCTTGTCGCTCTACACGTTACCCGTTCGCACTCTCTCGCTCCCGGTGGGCGGTTAGACGAACAGCCCGCGCGAGAAGTCGACGAGCGGCGTGTTGCTTCGCGATGACATTTACAACCAGAAAATACCCTCGTCTTGTCCGCATCAGGATGTACTCCCGTACCAAAGTATGCACTTGCAAAAACATTTGGGGAGACGGTATTGTGACGGTATATGCTTCCATTTTCATTATAAAAATGTTAATAAATTTTATTCTTGTCTTAAATTTATGACATAAAATAGTAGTTACAGTTTTTCTACCATATAGTTTATAATTTTCATTATTTATTTTTGTTTTTTTGTAATATTTCTTAAAAATGAGCTTTTGTAATATTTGGAAAAATGAGAATTCCATGCATGAATATTTTTTTATACTCCAATTTTACTTGAAATTTTTTTTTTTTTTTTTTTGGCTAATTTTGTTGGTGAGATCATGAGTTTTACAATAACCTTTGATCTACGGAAACGATTCAAAAGCTACAGTCATATGAAATGATGCTTATACAGTTTAATTATATAAAAATTTAGAAATATTCAATGTTACATACTTACATTTTAATGTATGGAAAAAAAGAAAATGTTAAAAAACTTTACAATTACTATCTTAATATCATAAACTGAATTTATAAAAAAAAAAATTCTTTTTACATTTTTTTTAACGCAAAAGGAGAGATCACAGTTACACTGCGATACCCCCGACGGACCGGCGGCGGATTGTACACCTGAGTAGCCGGAGCAGGAATTACATCCTACAGAAAAAGGCTTATTCGTGACCTATGCGAAAGAACAACAGTAAGGGCGGCGGCGGCTGGGATCGAACCCTGGCCCACGGCGTGACAGTCCGACGGGCTAACCGCTACACCACTGCGTCTTGCCGCTGGTCTTGTCTTCAATTTGGTTATTTCTGTTACACAAGCAGCTTCATACGAAATTCTATTTCTCAGTTTTTCATTCTTACACAAGTTTATGTTTCTGTATGTAAATGACGCTTCATAATGACAATATCTAACATATTGATTGTAACATTTTTTAATTTCTTTCTTTCAAACATAAATAGATAGACAACTTTACGCGTCTTCGGTAACGTTTCAGAAAAAATAAAAATTATTCCCCAAAATAATTTTTCACGCATGGCACACGCAAAATATAATAGCCACATTTGTTCAATATACACATATATGAATATACAAATACATATATATATATATATATATATATATATATATATATATATATATATAGTAAATAACGTTTTCTATAATTATTTATAACATGTATAAATTTGTAACAAAGGTGACTACGTTATGCGAGAGAAATCATGCTTTTATTATGTTTATTTTTATAAAAAATATGTTGTTTAATTTGCAAGACTTGGTATATCGATATGCATTTTTCATCGATTTTTATCTTCAGTTAATGAAGCGCAATCTAATTGCTCCGTTCTTCCTCCGCTGTACACGTGGGTCGTGCGCGGCGGTGAGGTGAAGGGAAATGTTCGGAAGCGGTATGTTTTCATTTCGAGCTTTCCTCTTTTATCTTAAATTGTAATTGGTCAAACACCGTGTTGTCACATTACCTCTTCCGTCTCGACTCGCCAATATATATATATATATATATATATATATATATATATATATATATATATATATGTATTTGTATATTCATATATGTGTATATTGAACAAATGTGGCTATTATATTTTGCGTGTGCCATGCGTGAAAAATTATTTTGGGGAATAATTTTTATTTTTTCTGAAACGTTACCGAAGACGCGTAAAGTTGTCTATCTATTTATGTTTGAAAGAAAGAAATTAAAAAATGTTACAATCAATATGTTAGATATTGTCATTATGAAGCGTCATTTACATACAGAAACATAAACTTGTGTAAGAATGAAAAACTGAGAAATAGAATTTCGTATGAAGCTGCTTGTGTAACAGAAATAACCAAATTGAAGACAAGACCAGCGGCAAGACGCAGTGGTGTAGCGGTTAGCCCGTCGGACTGTCACGTCGTGGGCCAGGGTTCGATCCCAGCCGCCGCCGCCGTTACTGTCGTCTTCCGCATAGGCCACGATAGATAGGCCTTTTTTTCCAGGATGTAATTCCTGTTCCGCCGTGCCGGCCTAACTCAGGTGTACTATCCGCTGCCGGCTACTGAGATGTTACAATCCGCCCTCGGGCTTGGGCCCCCCGAGGGTATCGCAGTGTAACTGCGATTCCCCCTTTTGCATTAATAAAAACGTTATAATTTTTTTTGTAATACAGTTTATGATGTAAGCATAGTAAAGTCATTTACATTTTCTTTTTCACGTATATTAAAGTAGAAGTATGTAAAATTAAATATTTCTGATTTTTTATGTAAAACTATATAAGTATTACTTCATATTAGTATAGCTTTGAAGCGTTCTCGTAGATGAAAGCTTATTATAAAGCTCATAATCACACCGACAAGATTAGCAAAAAAAAAGAATAATAATTCCAAGTAAGATTAGAGTGTAACGCTGGTGGTTTTCGTGCGGTTCGGGTAGGTGTCAGGATACGGTTGCGGATGAGCTCGCCGGATTGGTCGGGTTCGGTATAATAATCGCACTCGGTATTTAGCTGACAAACATGTGAGATCTTTATTTAGCTGCAATATTTACACATAGCCTTATGGCTTATTGAGTCTAGCGCCTCGTGGCGAGTGGACCTAGCCTAAGCGGGGACGCGATTGGCTTGCGGTAGTCGCGGCGGCCAATCGCCGTTGAGCTGTCGGAATCGCTAGTTTGGGTGACGGTGCACGTACGACGACGCGCTTGCTCGATGAAAACGTTAAGCGAGAGCCGGGATTACATTTACACTAAAAGAATCAAATTGTGATGTCCGTAATAACACGGGTGAAATGGTAAAGCGACACGTAATAAATCTACTTACAAAAGATACATAATAAGAACTTAACTAAACGCGGTGTTTTTAAACGGACACGGTGTCCGGGGTGGTCGGGGAGTCGCGGAACGCGGGATTGGAGCGTCGGCGACGATTCCGCGTCTCGCCCGAGCCGCCTCGTGCAAAAAGAGGCGAAGTTCTCGTCAGGACGCGGATGCCCTGACGAGGCTTTAGGTTACGAGAGACTCTTCCCTGAGGGAGAGGACGGATGGGATTGGCTAGGGATACCCAGCCTGCGGACTCGACGAGGATGCTCGTCGTGGGCGGTGATTCGCCGAGGATACTCGGCTACGGAGCACGGCGAGGATGCTCGCCGTGATTGGCTGTGTACGGTGTTCGGTAGGACCGGATTAGCCGAGGATACTCGGCTACGGCGAGGATGCTCGCCGTGATTGGTGGTGTACGGTATTCGGTATGACAGGATTAGCCGAGGATACTCGGCTAGCCGGAACGACGAGGATGCTCGTCGAGGGGAGTCAGGATGAGGCGAGTATTCTCGTCCTCTTGGGAGTCGGAGTGCGGTCGAGGATACTCGACCTGTCGGATTCGGCGGACCGGGAAGATCTGTCCTCGGTGTTCCCACTGCCGGCTTATATATCCGAACGCACGGTTGGGCGGACCAATCCGTGCGTTCAGTCGGCTGGTCCGGAGTGGGAGCGTTGCCGAACGCCACGGGCGGCGCGCGTGCTGCCGCGTGATCGCAACGGCAGGTTATCTCGGTGCGTGCACGTGGCGTTCTGCCGGTGTATTGCTCGGGTGGACGGAGCGGAGTGGCCGTGCGCGCTAGGTGGAGGGGCGTTTTGTTACATCACCCCCCCCCTTTGTGAGTGGCGAACTTTGGCCACTACGCCGGGAATTCCCGCACGTAGTGGCACTGGCCATCACGACCGAAACGAAGCGTGAAGCGGCGGTTGGCGAGACGGATTTTGTATACTCGCGAAATCGTGGCCGCGTAGTATGGCACGTGCACTGTTAGGTCGTCGGTGACTCGCACCGGTATTGGCGGTCGGTCCGGGCGTGCACCGCTCTTGGTGGTGGCTGCGGTCTCCGGTGCTTTAGAGGCCTTGGCGTCTGCTGGCGAGACCGGTGTCGGAGCGGTGGGTTCGCTGGCGGCGGTCTGCTGGGTGGTGGTTCCCGCGATGGCTGGCCCCGGTGTTGCGGAGATCTCTTCCGGCGGCGTGGAGATTGCGTTCTGGTGAGGCTGGTCGGCTCCCTCTGCGCAGTTTAGAGGTGTGGTGACGGTGGCAGCCCCGTTGTCGTCCTCTAGGTCCGACAACGGGTCCCCGAACAGCGCCGTCAGCTGGCGACGCGTTCGCTCCTGCCGTGTCTCCTTATCCAGTTGTTTGGCCCGTCGTGGCATCGGTGGTGGTTCGGCCAGTAGCGCAGCCAGTTTCCGCGCGTTGGTCGCCGTCGAGCGTTGTATCCGTACGCCAACCACTGGGTGCCTAGTTGCTCGGCTCGTCGAGGGTGCGGGAGTGCGCTTAGCAGGTTTGGCCCTTTGTACCAGGTCTGGCGGCGGGGCGCGGATGGCAGTGACCGGTCTTGTACGCCTTGGGGCGGTTGGTGATGCCCCCTGAAGGACGGGCAAGCTTCGCCGACCGTCGGAGCGGCGTTGCGTGCGGAGAGACCTTGGCGGGATGCTGCGCACGGAGTTTTCCGAGGTCCCCGTGGTTGTCGGACTTGGTCGTCGGTGTGGCGGCGACGGGAACAGGTTCGGTGGGGCTGGCGTGGTGTGCATCATCCTCTGCCAGATGATTTCGAACTCGGCGTCGTTGGCCGGTGTGGTGAGGATTGCGTCCAGGTCGGATTCCATGATGGATTCGGATCTTTCTGCTGCTTCCTGGTTGCGGTGGTCCTCCTTATATATCGTTCTGAATTGGGGGAAGTAGCTCCTTCCCTTCCGGTAGTCACGCCGTCCGGGCGTGATCGGCACGAGCCCCGTTGCTGGCCAGTCTGTCGTCTGTTCCTGCAGCATCATCGTCGGCGTCGTCTGCTCTGGATTTGTCGGTCCCGCCGTCGTCTGTCATGGCGTCCATCTCCGTGTCGTCTGCGGTCGCGTCGTCTGCTTCCGCGTCGTCTGCTTCCTCATGGTCCGTCTCCGCGTTGTCTGTTCCTCGGGTCTGTTCGTGCCGATGACCCGGCTTAAGGTCCTGCACATGTATGTGACGATGCCATTTACCGTGCTTGTCCCGCAGATCGACGACGACTGGCGAGTGGATCTTTCGGACCTCCAGCGGTCCGATGTACTTGGGGGCTAATTTCGAGTTAAAGGCCTTGCCCTTGTTCGAGAGGGGATGGTCCCTCTTCCAGACGATGTCTCCTATGGCGGGTTTCCATGCCCGTCTCCTCAAATTGTAATACCTTTCTTGACGGTTGAAAGCTCGGGCGAGGTTTGTTCGGACCACCTCGTATGCTTCCTGGAGTCGTCGCTGGTTGGTGGCTGGAGCGGCTGTCGGTGTGGGTCTCCCGTCAGTGTCCCGTGGTGGCGTCTCGAGCTCTCGCCCGTGGTTTAGGTAAGCGGGCGTGTAGCCGGTGGCGTCGTGGACGGCGGTGTTGTACGCGAACTGCAGTGCCGTGATGTGCTGATCCCAGCGGCGGTGGTCCCGGCCCACGAATTGCGCGATCATGGTTTTGACCGTCTTGTTGGTCCTCTCGACGGGATTGCAGTGAGGGGCGTGTACTGGAGCAGTCCGGTGGCGGATGCCCAGGTCGCGCAGCCGTTCGCGCACGTGCCCTGCCACGAACTGTGTCCCGTTGTCGGAGATTAGGATCTCGGGGCAACCGTGGCGGTAGACGACGCGGTCCGTGATGTTCTGGGCGATGGCGGTGGCGGTCGCTCGCCGCAGCGGCACCAGCTCTACCCATTTGGTGAAGCGGTCTTGCAAGACCAGCAGCCAAGCAGCTCCGTTGGTGGACCGTGGGAGGGGTCCCACTAGATCCGTGGTGACCTGTTCCCAAGGCGCCTCCACGTGGGTTGCGTGCATCAGTCCGGCCGGTCGGACCTGGGCACTCTTGTGCGCCTGGCAACTGGCGCACGCCCGTACGTGACGCGCGATGTCAGAGAACATTCCTGGCCAGTAGTAACGCTCCGCGGCTCGGGCAATGGTTTTGGCGATGCCAAGGTGACCGGCGGCAGGGTGGTCGTGTACCCGTGCCAGCACGGTCCCTCTTTCGTCGCGAGGTATGCATCGCTTCCATTGTGTCTCGGCCGGTTCGTCCTTGAAATTGGTCGAATGGAGTATACGGCGGTACAGTCGATTGTTTCGGATTGTGTAGTCCGCGAAATCCCCCGGTCGCTCCCGTACGCGGAGAAGCTGGCGGCGGTACCACGGGCATACGGGGTGCGCCTGGTTGCTGCACACGGCCGGCAACCTAGAGAGCGCGTCGGCGATTCGGTTGAGTTTTCCCGCGCGGTACCGGACGTCGAACGTGTACTGTTGGAGCTCGAGGGCCCATCGGCCGAGTCGGCCGGTGGGGGAATCCAGGCGGCGCAGCCACTGGAGGGCCTGGTGGTCGGTGATGACCGTAAACTCGTACCCTTCCAGGTAACCACGCATATGCCTGATGCCCCACACCACGGCCAGGCACTCGAGCTCGGTGGCACTGTAATTTTTCTCCGCGCCGTTGAGCGACCGGCTGGCGTATGCGATGACGCGTTCCCCCTCGTCGAAGTGCTGCGAGAGGACGGCGCCAAGACCGTACGTGCTGGCGTCCGTCTGAAGGACGAACCGGCGCGAGAAATCTGGACACGGGAGGGTGGGTGCGGAGGTGAGCGCTCGCTTGAGCTCGCAAAAAGCGGCCTCCTCGTCGGGTCCCCACGTCCATCGGGCGTTCTTTCGCGTGAGGCGGGTGAGTGGCGCGGCGGTCTCGGAAAAGCTCGGTGTGAAACGGCGGTACCATGATGCGAGCCCCACGAATTGTCGGACTTGTCGTACGTTTGTCGGGGTTGGCCACTGTGCGACGGCGCGAACCTTATCGGGATCGGTGCGGATTCCCTGGCCATCCACTATGTGGCCCAGGTATTTAAGTTCGTTGAGACAGAACTGGCATTTTTCCGGATTTAACCGGAGCTTGGCTTGGCGTAGTCGCCGAAAAACCTCCCGCAGGTGCTGTAGATGGTCGGAGAACGTTGCGCTGGTCACGATGATGTCGTCTAGGTAGACGAACACGTGAGGTTCTAATTCGGGGCCCAGGATCCGGTCGAGCAAACGTTGGAACGTCGCCGGAGCCGAATGCAGTCCGAAAGGCATGACGGTGAACTGCATTAGGCCCCGGCCCGGAACGGTGAAGGCGGTGATTGGCCGGCTATCGGGCGTGAGTGGAATCTGCCAATATCCCTGCTGTAGGTCGAGCGTAGTAAGGTATCGGCCCCCGCGCAGCTTGTCCAGTGTGGCGGGGATTTGCGGTAGGGGGTACGCATCCCGCTCGGTGACTTCGTTTACCTTCCGGAAGTCAATACAGAAACGGTGTTTCCCGTCCTTTTTCCGTACTATCACTACCGGGGAGCTCCATGCGCTGGTTGATGGCTCGATAACACCGGCTTCTTCCATTTTGCGGACCTCCTCATCGATGATGCTTTGCATCGCCGGGTTGCGCGGTCGGTACCGTTGTTTGATCGGTACGTTTGTTTTTAGCCGGATGTGGTGGCTGGCCTGGTCGGTCGGCCCTCGCACCTCCTCGAACTTGGCCAACTCCCTGGCCAGGAAGGCTTGGAGCTCCCGCTCCTCTTGTGCGGTTCGTCTTACCATGCCCGGGGTCACTGAGTACGCCGCGGGTGGCGTTTTGCGGAGCTGGAGAGGTGGCGGGGGTATAGTGATCTGTAGTCGGGCCCATAGGTCGGTTCCTATGAGCATCGGGCTGTCTAAGGACGGAAGGATCTGGAAAGTGTGTTCGAGTTGCCGGCCGGCGATTCGGAGGCGGAGTTTGACGCGGCCGGGCGTGGTGGTAGTGGTGCCGTCGGCTAGGTGGATTGCCTCCTCCTGTTCCTGTGGCCATATCCGCATCTCCTTGGCGTACCCGGCGACCTGTCGGTTGATGATGGATACTTCGGCCCCGGTGTCTAGCAAAGCGGAAATCCGGTGTCGTCCCAGGCGGACCGGTACATGGGGTCGTGGTGTGTACTTTATGCGGACTTGGGCCGAGGAGTGGTTGTATCCCCGGCCGTTTCGGCGTTTCCCGCCCGAGGATGACAGTCCTTCGTGAGAACGCCGTCCTTCCCGCACTGCGAGCAAAATTTGCGTGCGGGTTTCCTGCATTCGAAACGGCTGTGCCCGCGCTGTTTACAGCGCCAGCAGGCGGTCGCGCGGTCGTAGGGCGGGGTGTCGGCGGAAGTGGCGGTGTTGACCTTTTTCCCCTCGGCACGGATCTCATTCTCCCGGGCCCTGGAGATGTCTTCAAACTCGGCGGCCTGGTCGGCCAGGTCGGCGAGGTCCGTGGCGTCGTTCAGGCGTACGTACAATTTGTACTCTGCCCGCAGGTTCTCGTACAGGCGGTCTACCTTTTCTGCCTGGGTAAAACCCCCGGCGCGCCGCATCATCGTAAGCAGGGCGGTCGCGTACTTGGCGTAAGCCTCGTTGGGTTGTTGTCGGCGTTCTTGTATTTCGCGCATCAGCTTAGCTTGGTACCGTCGCGGTAGGTAATGCCGTCGTAGGGCGCTGGTAAAGTCGGTCCACGTTTCCCAGGATTCTCGCTCGTTCCGATACCATGCCAGAGCATCCCCCTTTAATAATTCTGGGAGTCCGGCCTTCATCTGGTTGTCGGTGTATTGGTATTCTTCCTGTAGTTCGGTTACGCGCTCTAGGAATGACAGAGGGTCGCGACCGTCGAAGTGGCAACCCCATTTGCGTATTTGATTCATAGTCTTACTATGCGAGTGGGACTCGTTTCCGGTGACCGGCGGGGACGGGCTTGCGGTTTCCGGCGCAGGTGCGCCGGCGGACTGGTTCGGATTGGTCATCGTAAGGAAGTGACGGGTTACGCGGTATCGTAACTCGTCAAGTGTACCGGTTGCCTCTATTTGATACGTTTGAGCTAACAACTCGAGCTGGTCTCGCGGTAGCTGTTCGGTCCACTCGGCGAGAGGCATTTATTTCCGGGTGCGATTATCTGTTTCAAAACGGTCCCTGTTCGGGCGCCATGTAACGCTGGTGGTTTTCGTGCGGTTCGGGTAGGTGTCAGGATACGGTTGCGGATGAGCTCGCCGGATTGGTCGGGTTCGGTATAATAATCGCACTCGGTATTTAGCTGACAAACATGTGAGATCTTTATTTAGCTGCAATATTTACACATAGCCTTATGGCTTATTGAGTCTAGCGCCTCGTGGCGAGTGGACCTAGCCTAAGCGGGGACGCGATTGGCTTGCGGTAGTCGCGGCGGCCAATCGCCGTTGAGCTGTCGGAATCGCTAGTTTGGGTGACGGTGCACGTACGACGACGCGCTTGCTCGATGAAAACGTTAAGCGAGAGCCGGGATTACATTTACACTAAAAGAATCAAATTGTGATGTCCGTAATAACACGGGTGAAATGGTAAAGCGACACGTAATAAATCTACTTACAAAAGATACATAATAAGAACTTAACTAAACGCGGTGTTTTTAAACGGACACGGTGTCCGGGGTGGTCGGGGAGTCGCGGAACGCGGGATTGGAGCGTCGGCGACGATTCCGCGTCTCGCCCGAGCCGCCTCGTGCAAAAAGAGGCGAAGTTCTCGTCAGGACGCGGATGCCCTGACGAGGCTTTAGGTTACGAGAGACTCTTCCCTGAGGGAGAGGACGGATGGGATTGGCTAGGGATACCCAGCCTGCGGACTCGACGAGGATGCTCGTCGTGGGCGGTGATTCGCCGAGGATACTCGGCTACGGAGCACGGCGAGGATGCTCGCCGTGATTGGCTGTGTACGGTGTTCGGTAGGACCGGATTAGCCGAGGATACTCGGCTACGGCGAGGATGCTCGCCGTGATTGGTGGTGTACGGTATTCGGTATGACAGGATTAGCCGAGGATACTCGGCTAGCCGGAACGACGAGGATGCTCGTCGAGGGGAGTCAGGATGAGGCGAGTATTCTCGTCCTCTTGGGAGTCGGAGTGCGGTCGAGGATACTCGACCTGTCGGATTCGGCGGACCGGGAAGATCTGTCCTCGGTGTTCCCACTGCCGGCTTATATATCCGAACGCACGGTTGGGCGGACCAATCCGTGCGTTCAGTCGGCTGGTCCGGAGTGGGAGCGTTGCCGAACGCCACGGGCGGCGCGCGTGCTGCCGCGTGATCGCAACGGCAGGTTATCTCGGTGCGTGCACGTGGTGGTCTGCCGGTGTATTGCTCGGGTGGACGGAGCGGAGTGGCCGTGCGCGCGAGGTGGAGGGGCGTTTTGTTACAAGAGTCTAAAAAAACATTTCTTGCATAAAAATCTCCTTTTGTAAAAATATTACTAAAAACTTGTAAAAATGAATGCTGAAAATTATAAACTAAAGAAACAAAAAATAAAAACTTTTAAAGCTTACAAATTAAAAATCTTTATTTTCAGAACTACTATTTTTTATTAATGCAAGAAAAGTCTACTCTTTTATGTCATAAATGTAATTAATACTAGAATAAAATTTATTAACATTTTTATAATGAAAATGGGTGCATCACAATACTGTCTCTGCGAGTATATTTGCAAGTGCACACTTTGGAACGTACATCCTGATGCAGGCGACACACAAGTGTTTCCTAGATATTAGGCAAAGGTTTATTCTCGGCCGTCTACGTGAATAATGCTTCACATTTGTTAGGGTACAATAATTGATAATTGTTTACAAAAATTGTATGTAATGTTTGTAAAAATTACATAAGAATAATTACAAGTATGACAAACAAGACTTCAGAGGCTGCAAGTTTTTGAAATAGTTCACCTAAAGGGCGCCAATACGTAAGCATGAATCTCGCCGGGCCTAGGAGATTGCGCATTCCTTGCGCAGTGGTGGGGGTAAGGTAGAGCGTGGCAGTCACACTTGCATTCGCGTGCCGCCACGTGCCACGTTTTGTGGTGAACCGTTTTACGAGTGTGATTTGATAAAAGTGAGATTAAAAAGAGAAGAGTGAAAGAGAGAGAAAGTGAAAGGGGAAAGTGATAGTGAGAGAGAGAGAGAGAGAGAGAGAGAGAGAGCTGAAGAAGAAAATGCAGAAAGGGAAATCAAAAGAGGCCATAAGAGAGGGCACACTTCGTACGAAGACGACAATGACGACGAGGAAATGTAAGTAGACCTTACCCTACATATATAGTAGTGCACAGTCGCGGTCATTAGAGTTGCAACACTTTTTGTTTGATGGTTTTTGGAATGTAGACTTGCTCATCGAGCGGCGAACGTAATTTGTTAAATCTGCACGTAAGAACAAATTACGTTTGCCGCTCGATGAACAAGTCTACATTCCAAAATCCATCGAAGAAAAAGTGTTGCAACTCTAATGACCACGACTGTACAATAAAAAAAAAAAATAAATTTATTTGAGCCTTGTGCCTGTGCCCGAGTTGTACACGAGCGAGACAAAAAGCTATCGAGAAGAAATGGCGAGGCGTGTTAAATCTCTCATCATCCGCGACATTCGCCTCGCGGTATCTTCTCGCTGATCGATTCGCTCGAATACAACTGGACTATGAATTGAAAATTGTCGACTTCAATAATTTGTATTTCGGCTTCTAAGAGAGTCCTTTTTTTTTAAATTTGCACACACCTTTGGAATAACATTAGAGTTACCAGTAAAATTTTGAAGAAGGAATCCTCTCAGAAGTCGAGTTATAAATAAATCTTTTTTTATCTTTTTCTAATTTTTAATGTTTGTGTTTGTATTTCAGCAAAAAGTGAAGGCGTCATTTCACGATTAGTTTCGAGGGCTGAATGCGCTGGCTGTGGTGATACAAAAAAAAAACATGTTTCGCCACAGCCACCGCCACCGTCACCACCACTACCGCCTCCGCCACTACCGCCTGCATCGCCATCGCCGCCACCGCCGCCGCCGCCGTCATCATCGCCGCCGTCATCATCGCCGCCACCGCCGCCGCCGCCGCCGTCATCATCGCCACCGCTGCTACCATCGGCGGAACGTAGTCTTCCAAGATATATTTTGTCAAACGAGTATCCCAGCGTATGCCGACGCCGTGTCTCATGGGATACTCGCAAAATATGAGACACCGGGCGCCGCGATCACGAGCACGCCACCGCCAGTAATAACACACAAGGTAATACAATATAAATATAAAAAATTAGACACATGCCTACGCACACAAAGGGAGATAGATAGACAGACAGACAGACAGACAGACAGAGGGGGGGGGGAGAGAAATTTTATTACACGACTTGCTAAGTCGTGTAATTGCTGCTAAGTAATTGATTTAATAAATAATTAATCCTAGATCTTGCTCAGCTAAATTACTAAGAGAAATAATTAAAGCCTTACCTATCCCTGAATAAAAAAAAGCATTTGGGATCTAAATAGACGTTAGGAGATACATTAAATATGGCAATATAAATTAATAAGGCTGATCATTAATATTATAAATAGTACAGAACATTCTAATTTTAGCAATATAGAAAATATTACAGTAGAAAAAATCATAAAAATTGCATTTATGATATTATTAGCAGCAATTACACGACTTAGCAATTCGTGTAATAGAATTTTCAATTTGTGTTATATATCCAGAAAATTCATGTCCTATGAATCACGTAAAAATCCTTGCTCAACATGGTCTGGCTATCAAGACCATACAAAATGCATACAAAATTTCGAATCATTTCATTATCCTTGTCCTGAAAAAGTACGTCACAAAAAACCTACGGTACAGAAAATATTGTTCTTTAAAAAACATTTTCTCCACAGAATAATAGTAAGATTACTTAAAATTACTTTGAAACTTATATTATCCCTCATAACATTTTTTACAATTGCAAATGTTGGCAACAGATTAGTTAGTAGAAAAACCGCAAACAGAAAACATACTTTGTTATAGTCAATTATGGTAGCACACTTTTGTTAATATGCAATAATCTTGGTAAAATATATGACAGAGTGGTTAACAGTAAGCAAATGTCGAACATATTGATGACAGACTGTTAACAAACGCCAAGCAGTTTTTTTATTGCAAATAGTGTTAGCAAACATCACGTAAAAATGCAGCAGCATCTGTTGATCAAAATACATAAGATTGACAGTCGATAGCGAACAAGTCAATCGAATATATTGACGACATATTCACTGCATGAACCCAAAAGATCTATCTTTAAAGTCGTACACCTGCAAGTAGTACGCGGTATCGCCGCTAGATGGATGTGGCAGTGCTTATATCTCGTACATAAAAAATTACACATATGGAATAAAAGGCACAGCAATATTTTTTCATTTTTCAAATTTTCTCGTCTTGTTTTGGATTAGAGAACCTCATCACAATACATTTATTAGTCACAGAATTTATCGAGTTAATTAATTATAGTTTGCAATTCAGTCAATCAATAAGTTTTTTTATGTTAAATAGAATATTCAACTCACGTTTTTGTCTCTTCTTTATCGACTTTTACTTTTTCTACAATTATTCCAATTATCTCTTACCTGTACCACATCCAAAATAAAAAATGTCGGCTAAATCTCGTACAGATAGATGTATGAATCCATTCAAGAAACTTGGTGAAAAAGGACATTGTGGTAAAGATTTACGAGTGATACCAAAATTCATTCGGGACAAATTTCCTGAGATACCGACTAATTCTAAAATTTGTTGTGCATGTAGGAAAAAAAGTAGGACTAAATATGTTGATATGTCTTTAGATGAATCTAATGATTGTGTCACAAATATGGAATGTGATGGAAGCTCATTAACAATGGATATTGATAACTCAGAGATTTCTTATAATGAAGATAACATTCGATCACCTAGAGAAATTGAACTGGAAGAAATGCTTGATGGTCTTAAACAAAAATTTTCCACCTTGAAACACAATGATCCTTTAAGGATGCGAATTCTCACTATAGCTCCGTCGTCTTGGAGTGTGAGAAAAATAGTAAAAGAATTTGGTGCATCACGATATTTAGCAAAAAAATCTAAGGAATTGAAATTCAACCATGGCATATTAGCTGATACTACTAAAAGAGTTAGGAAAGTTTTACCGCAAACTACTGTTGAAGAAGTAATTGAGTTTTATAATAGTGATATAAACAGCAGGATTATGCCTGGAATGAAGAATGCCATTTCCTTAATAAATAATAATAAACGGATAATAGTGCAAAAACGTTTTTTACTATTAAATTTAAAAGAACTGCATGCCTTATTTAAAGAATCCAACCCAAAATATGATGTTAGCTTTAGTACATTTGCTAAACTTAGACCTAGAAATTGCATACTCCCTGGGGCTTCTGGAACACATTCCGTTTGTGTTTGCACAATCCATGAAAATGTCAAGTTAATGATTGATGCAATTGATGTACGGAAACTAACAGAAAATATAGACAAGCCACTTTCCAATTATAAAGATTGTTTGAATGAAATTATATGTAAGGAATCGAATCCTGATTGCTATCTTGATAAATGTGATCAATGCCCAGGTACTACCGAACTTTCTACAAAGCTTTCTAAACTATTGGACGATTCATGTCATTTCCCATGTTCAATGTTCTTTATGGACCGGAACTGATCGATCAACTCTATTAACGCAACAGTTAAAAGTTGATGAGTTCATAAACGAGTTATGCAACAAATTACAAATTCTGAAATCTCATTCATTTATCGCCAAACAACAAATGCTTTTCATTTCAGAAAAAAAGAGAATCTTTGTGTAGATGAAGTAATTGTCATGTTTGATTTTTCTGAAAACTATTCATATGTTTGTCAAAATGCCTCACAAGCATTTCACTTCAACAATGATCAGTGTACTGTGTTTCCTGTTATTTACTATTATAAAGAAAATTCTGAATTGAAGCACAAGAGTAATGTATTTTTATTAGAGAGTTTGAAACACGATACCGCTGCCGTTTACACTGTACAAACATTATTAATTCCAGAGATTTTAAAAAATGTCAAAAATCTTAAAAGAGTATTATACATGACGGATGGGGCGAAACAGCATTTTAAAAATAAATTTCAGATTGCTAACTTAGTGCATCATAAACATGATTTCAATATTCAAGCAAAATGGCATTACAGTGCGACTGCTCACGGTAAAAGTGCTTATGATGGCATTGGTGCTACTTTCAAAAGAGAGGCATATAAAGCAAGTCTTGTTGCTAAACCACAGGATGCAATACTAACATCTCAAGTTCTTTTTAATTGGGCTAAAAAACATTTCAAGAACATAAAGATTTTTTATTTATAAAAAACTGACCATGAGAAGGTAAAAAGAAAACTTAAGAAGAGATTTGAAACTGCACCGCCTGTACCGCAAATTCTTAAAAATCATGGGTTTATAGTTGTGGACGAGAATAAAGTACTAATCAAAAGGTATTCCAATGATACAAATGGAATACTATGGCAGTTATGAGAACAAAAGTAAGAAATATAGGATAAAAATAAAAAAATATTTCATGAAACATCTATCTACATATACAAACACACATACACATACACGCACACACGTACACACGTGAGAGGCAAGGAAACTCACGTAAATCAAGCAACCCAAATGTGAGAGGCAAGGGGACTCACGTAAATCAAGTACCTCGAATGTGAGAGGCAAGGGGATTCACATAAATCAAGCACCCCGAATGTGAGAGGCAAGGGGACTCACGTAAATCAAGCACTCCGAATGTGAGAGGCAAGGGGACTCACGTAAATCAAGCATTCCGAATGTGAGAGGCTAAGGGATTCGCGTAAATCAAGCATTTCAAACATAAAAGTTAAAGTGACTAATATAGATCAGAGGAATATAAGTATAGTATAAGTTTCAAAGTAATTTTAAGTAATCTTACTATTATTCTGTGGAGTAAATGTTTTTTAAAGAACAATATTTTCTGTACCGTAGGTTTTTTGTGACGTACTTTTTCAGGACAAGAATAATGAAATGATTCGAAATTTTATATGCAAATGTCTTGATAGCCAGACCATGTTGAGCAAGGATTTTTACGTGATTCATTTATACACGCACGCGTATGAGCGCGCGTATCCCCCCTCCCCCCACCTCCCCCCCCACACACACACACTCACACACACTCACACACTTACACATAAGGATTAGACCTCTGCTACGTCATATCTTGCACATTTATTCACGTTATTATGTATTTTTTCAAAGGCTTTTTTCATTCTAGCCGTGATATTAGGTCCGCCATTTTGAATTTTCCAAAAGGCCAAACGGCATCGAAAAATAGACATTTCAACGAAAATTTTAAGCCCTTTTCGAACATTTTATCTCAAAAATTGAAATGGGCAGCAGGGGTGGCCTTTTTGACGGAGAATGCCCCATATATATATATATATATATATAATTACATATTTTATTATACATATAATCATATGTAATTATATATAAATATATATATAATTACATATGATTATATGTATAATAAAATATGTCCATACGTATTAAAATAGATATAATTATACGTATTTTGTATATATTATAATTACATATAATTATGCATCTTTTATATATAAATACATATTATATAATTATATATATATATATAGCTTTGGTATATTTTGAGGACATTTTAAAAAGTCTATCTATAAGCATATAATTAGAAAGATTAGATCGTGTTTAGTTAGTATAGATAGATATAGCAATCATCTACACCGTTTTTCTTAAAAATAGATACGATTTATCTTATATGGTCTATTTCAAGGACATATTAGTTATTGGCAGCAATGGGTTAATATGAAGACATGTATATATTCATTTATGGGCTATTATAAAGACATGGATCTATAAAATTAAATTTTTGTTTAAATCAATATAATGTGACCTCAGTAAAGTAACCTAATAGTTATAGATAGTAATTATGCTGTATTTTGCATAATATTAACCGTTTTGCATGTATGGGTAATTTTGAGGACTTCGAAAATTTAATTTAAAAGTCCACAAAAGTAGCCATCCATGTAAAAAAATACCCGGAATGGTATTGTACTTTACTCTCAACTACGTATCTATGAAAAATCATTGTAAGCAATATTGGTGGGTAATTAAATTTATTTCAGATTCAATATAATTCGATACATTTTCATAAATTTTAATGGATTTAATACAATTCATGTAACATTAAAAATTAATGTTTATTAAAAAAATTTTAATTAACATTGTTAAATGCTTCGAAAACAAAATTAGACATTTTCCAGCACTTTAAAAACAAATTACGTTCATAATTTTTATTTGTAGCAAATTGATAAATGGATTGTAACAAGAACATGCAGGAGAGTAACACCTGTCAACCGTTACGTTAGAGTAACTTAAATATGGAATTATTTAATATAAATATGACTATAACTATAATTAGGAATATATTAAATTCCCGCCAAAATATGTCCCTATAATAACCCATACGTATAATCCCTGCCAAAATATGTCCTCATAATAGCCTATACGTACAATTCCCGCCAAAATATATGTCCCCACATTAACCCATCATTACTAATAAATACAATTTATACCTTTGATACAGACTCTACAGGTTAAATCGTTTGCAGATTTGAGAAAAACGGTTTAAAGGTAATTATTAAACATAACTACATGTTCACTTTAAAATTAATATTGTTAAAAGCTTCAAAAATAAAATTAGACACTTTCTAGCATTTTAAAAACGAATTACGTTCATAAATTTCATTTGTTGTAAATTGATAACTTGGTTGCAACAATAGCATGCAGGGGAGTCATACCTGTCAACTGTTATGTTAGACTGACTTACATATGGAATTCTTTAATATAAATATGACTATGGTAATAATTATAAATTCGCTAAGGTCTTCAGTACTTTCTAACTGTTGTTCAATTACATCACTATTGCAGATATTTACGTTTTGAAAATAAACTTACAATATGTTTAGCATTTATCTCGGTACCATTTTTCTCAAAACAGCAAACGATTGAACCTATACAATCTATTTTAAGGCCATAAATATGTACTTAATAGTAACAATGGATTAATATGGGGACATATATTTTGGCGGGAATTGTACGTATGGGCTATTATAGGGACACATTTTGGCGGGAATTGTATATATGGGCTATTATAAGGACATATTTTGGCGGGAACTACCTTAATACATTCATAATCATAACCTTAGTCATATTTATATTAAATAAATATTTAAATCAGTCTAACATAACAGTTGACAGGTGCAACTCCCCTGCATGCTATTCTTGCAACCAAGTTATCAATTTACAACAAATGAAAGTTATGAACGTAATTCGTTTCTAAAATGCTAGAAAGTGTCTAATTTTATTTTCAAACCTTTTAACAATGTTGATTTTAAGTTGAATATATAGTTACGTTTAACAATTATCTTTGAACCGTTTTCCTCAAAACTACAAACGATTGAACCTGTATAGTGTATATCAAGGGTATAAATATGTATTTATTAGTAACAATGGGTTAATGAAGGGACATATATATTTTGGCGGGAATTGTACGTATGGGCTATTATAGGAACACATTTTGGCGGGAATTGTATAAATGGGCTATTATAAGGACATATTTTGGCGGGAACTACCTTAATACATTCATAATCATAACCATAGTCATATTTATATTAAATAAATATTTAAATCAGTCTAACATAACAGTTGACAGGTGCAACTCCCCTGCATGCTATTCTTGCAACCGAGTTATCAATTTACAACAAATGAAAGTTATGAACGTAATTCGTTTCTAAAATGCTAGAAAGTGTTTAATTTTATTTTCAAACCTTTTAACAATGTTGATTTTAAGTTGAATATATAGTTATGTTTAACAATTATCTTTGAACCGTTTTTCTCAAAACTACAAACGATTGAACCTGTATACTGTATATCAAGGGTATGAATATGTATTTATTAGTAACAATGGGTTAATGAAGGAACATATATATTTTGGAGGGAATTGTACGTATGGGCTATTATAGGAACACATTTTGGCGGGAATTGTATAAATGGGCTATTATAAGGACATATTTTGGGGGGGACTACCTTGACACATTCATAATTATATCCATAGTCATATTTATAAAAAATAATACTATACTTAAGTCAGTCTAACATAACTGTTGACAAATGTGACTGAGAAACTGAGAAACCGTTGACAACAAATACGCAGCATATTGGCACCAAAACGTGCCGAATTCATATGATGTCAAACCAAAGGCAAATGGGACACACACCTTGTTTTAAATTTGCTGAAAACTAATACCCTTTGTTTTCGGCAACATTACAGCAACAACACAGACAGGTGGCTATCAGGGATTGTTCACACAGCATACTGTTACTGCGGAGAAGGCAAGGAGGACATTAACCACCCTGATAGCCATGCATGTTTTGCAAAATCAGGCAACTTAATGCTGAGCATGAATTTTCCACTAGTTGCTGTGTATTTGCTGAAAACTTAACGCAAAGTCCTACATATTCAACAACATGAAAGCAGATTTGAGACATTTTATGTCAGCAGATTCAAAGCAAACGGAAAGCAACTGTTGCTTATTCTGTTGCCAACAAAATGACTTCTATTCGTGGAAAACATTTTGTTTTATCAATCATTTTCAACAACATAAGAGCAACGTGACAATAATAAAAAAAGATAATGATGCTGTGCTTTTGTCGTGTATTTGTTATAAACATTAAATATATTAATTATTGTCTTGTAGTCAAATAAAATGTCGAAAATGATTTGTGTGTGTATGCACGCGTGTGCGTATGTGCTTGTGTGTTTGCGCGAGCGTGTGTAATGTAATAAATAAACAGGAGTAAATTAATTATTTACTTGGCTATCAGATCGGATTGAAATGAATTTAACAAATAAGTGCTGGCGTCACCGCTAGGCGGCCACGCCGCGGGAGATTTTCTCGTGAGTCAAGTGCGGCCACAGGCGGTGGCATCTAGCCATAACGCCTGTGGCCGCACTTGACTCAAGTGCGCGGACACCTCAGCTTATACTTCCGTAAGCTTTTAGGACTTGCTTGTTGTAAGCTCGAGACAAATACTCGCTCTCATTCTTTTCAAACATGGCTTGTGTGTAAAACGCTGTTCCACATAAAATTTTACATTTTTACATGAATAACATTTTGTATTGTTATTTAATCTTGTACATAAATTAAATATTTAATTTAAATTTAATTCGTTTTAACGAAAAGGATATAAAAAATACTTTTTTAACTAAACATTTATTACGTTTACATTAATGTATTCTGTTTTAATAAATCTATCTGGATTCCGATCTTATTTTCAATCGGTCTTAATACCATATTTTTGGTGTAGAAATCTCGATCGATTCGGATTACTTTTTTTTAATCGATTTTATTGCACATTTTTGGCAGGGTGGCAATTCAGCAGAAAAAAGAATTTATTTATTTATTTTTTATATATTTGAAAAAAAGTACAAAACATATATTTAACCGTTTTCGACATGTTGAATTTTTGCTGAAATTTATGACTCAACACATGTTGTTGGCAACTTGCTCTCATGTTACTCTATGTGCAGCGATAAACCGTTGACAGCAAATACGCAGCATATTGGCAGCAAAACGTGCTGAATTCATATGATGTCCAAAGAGAAATGAGACAACACCTTGTTCTAAATTTGCTGAAAACTAATGCCCTTTGTTTTCAACAACATTACAGCAACAACACAGTCAAGTGGCTATCAGGGTTATCTTGTTCTGAAATTTCACTCCATCACTTTGTGTTACATCGTTGAAATCATTGACAAAAGTATCAAAAAACTGATTAGCGCTGTGAGGTTTTGACGGTGCTTTATAAATGCCAATTATTTCCGGCATACTTCTAGGTATGTTGGCAATTCGGCATTGAATGGGCCAAATTTGATTTTTTCCGTGTGTACCTAGTTGCGCACCATCGGTGTTGATGTCAATTTCTAATATAGTATAGTAGGTATTAATTGTGGATGAGTAAGTGTCAGTGTTCGTAACAAAGCTTATTCAACACCAATGTGCAGATATTCACCGGGGCTTACTTTTATCAATAAATTGGATAAAACGCGTGGGGTACATAATGTTCTTATATCTTTCGGTAAATAAGATAAGCATTCATGCATTCTAATGACACTGCAGAGAATACGATTTCCCTGAACATGATTAACATCAAAATGTTGACTGCAAGTCGACTTTGTATAGACGTCTGCAAACGTCTTTCAAATGTCGACTTTAAGACGTCTTGAAAAAGACATTTTAAAATTGCAACTATAAAAGTTAATTATAAGTTAATTACTTTTAGCATTTGCTAAATTAACAGTGCAGTTATATTTGTAAACGACAAATAAAATCGGTCGGCCGATGACGCCACCGTTCAGTGCCGAGAGTTACGCGCGATTGCTCCAATCCATCGGCGCATTGCGCGTGCTCGAAGCTCATCGTTTCCGGAGTAAAAAAGAAACAGACTCACTCTCTGTGTGCTGTTGCTCGCCGGCACCGATTTCATTTCGTGTGTAAGAATTAAATAGTATATTAAAGCTAATTTATATTAAGTTGTCTCTTGTAAAACTAGAATACTGCAGTGTTAATTTAATTGCTTCTATTTTCAGTATTGTGAACGAGAGAGAGAGAGAGAGAGAGAGAGATAAACCGGAGTATACATGTGCCATATTGGGAAACCGGAGTATACGTGTGCCATATTGGGAAACCGGAGCACGTAGCGGTGTCGAGTCGGTGCCGAGTTTGGTTCGTGTGTAAGAATCGTATATTAAAGCTAATCTATATTTATTAAGCCAGTCGTCTTTTGTAAAAGTACAATACTGCAATTTGCTTTCATTTTCAGTACTGTGAACGAGAAAGAGAGAGAGAGAGAGAGAGAGAGACAAACCGGAGTAAAATAACAAATGTGTGTATTGGGAAACCGGAGCACGTGACGGTGTCGAGTCGGTGCCAAGTCAACTATAAATGGTGTGTACTTTTTGTAATACAATTCATTTAAATTTTAATTAAAGGCGTGTTATTTCACACTTAAAATAATAAAGTCAGAGACTAATTTTGTAGGTTTTGTACGTTTATTAAGATTATTTATTGTCTTTGAAAATGCTCAAAAAATTTTTTAATTTGTCGAAACGTCAACAAAACCGGCGAACTTTACTTTCTTACAATTTGGATCGTGAAGTAGCTTCTCAGCCGGCTGTACTTCCAAATGTTGACGATAATCCAATCGCTGGTTCATCATGTTCATTGGCTTTAGAATTTGATGAGATTGAAGATCAATCAGATATGATGCAGGTCAATGATGCTTCATCAGATATTAGTCACTCTGACACACACAATTCTAATAGTGTTTCATCATAAGTAGATATAAGGGGCCGGTTCTAACCCAATTTGGGGTGGGGGAAGTCACGTGACACGGGAGGAAGAGTGGGATGGGGAAGGGAGCCCCCCCCCTTATTAATTAAATTAATTAAATTTATATTAATTTTATATCAAACTATTAATTAAATTAATTATATTTATATTAATTTTATATCAAACTAATAATTAAAATAATTTTTATATCAGATTATTATTTAAAATAATTTTTTATATCAAACTAATAATTAAAATAATTTTTTTCCAAATTGTTATTTGTTAAACTAATTTTTAATAAATTAATATAAATTTTTATTATGTTTATATTAGGTTAATATTAACCTAATATCAATTTAATATAAATTTTATATTAATTTATTAAAAAATTAGTTTAGTAAATAACATAATTTGGGAATAAACGTATCACTCTCTCTCTCCCTTTCCCCTGCGCGTTCTCGCTCGCATTAAATTTATATTAATTTTATATCAAACTATTAATTAAATTAATTATATGTATATTAATTTTATATCAAACTATTAATTAAAATAATTTTTATTTTCGATTATTAATTAAAATAATTTTTTATATCAAACTAATAATTAAAATAATTTTTTTTTCCAAATTGTTATTTGCTAAACTAATTTTTAATAAATTAATATAAATTTTTATTATGTTTATATTAGGTTAATATTAACCTAATATCAATTTAATATAAATTTTATATTAATTTATTAAAAAATTAGTTTAGCCAATAACAGTTATTTGGGAATAAACGCATTGTTTTCTCTCTCCCTCCCTCTTTCTCTATCACTCTCTCTCTTTCTCTTTCTCTCTCTCTCTGTCTCTCTCTGTCTCCCTCCCTCCTGTGCGCTCTCGCTCGCACAAGTTATGGCTATTGTACATGGTTTTCTCTCTCTCTCGCCCACACACATTGTTCTCGCTCGCACACGTTGTTCTATGATCGAACGTCTATTGAACCACATTGATCAATAATTAAACATCAATTGAACGTCTATCGAACCACATTGTTCCATGATCGAACGTCTATCGAACCGCGTTGTTCTATGATCGAACGTCTATCGAACCACATTGTTCCATGATCGAACGTCTATTGATCCGCGTTGTTCTATGATCGAACGTCTATTGAACCACATTGATCAATAATTGAACATCAATTGAACGTCTATCAAACCACATTGTTCCATGATCGAACGTCTATCGAACCGCGTTGTTCCATAATCGTACTACTATTGAATCATTATTATACCACTATTGATTCTTAACTATCGGGGTAGGGAAAGAAAAAAAATATATATATTTATGTATTTTATATTTTTATTTTTTCAAATATTACTATTTTTCTTTTGGCGTTGTGACCACCAATTATACATTTTAAATACATTTTGTAATGCGCAATTCTTAACATGTTTTCCACATTGCATAGTGTTAGTAGCATCTAATTTATTCAAAGATTCTATGTCTTCATAATCAGCATCCATGGTCTTGATGACTACATTATCTCTCGCATCAGCATCCAGCATATCCTTCAACCACTCTTGTTTTTCATATCCCTTAACATATACAAGATCTTCATTGTCGTCATCGCTGTCGTCACCATCAATGTCATCATTCTTTATCATTCCATACACAGCTCTCGTAATCAGATCTTTCGCCATCCAATACGGGACCATCCCATCGTGCCATTGCAATCCATGGTGATAAGCAGTCAACCAAGAAACGCAAGACTTTTCGGATTTTAGCAATGCGTCCCATGGTATAGAATTTGTAAAAATGTAATGTGAGAGAACGTTCTTCTGTCTCAATACCGCCACTTCCTTCACGACAAATCTTCTTCTAACAATAAAACCTTGCAGGTCTACAAATGTTGGCACGACCATAACGAGTAATTTTTCGAGACTGCTTCTTATTACAAAACATCTTGATTTTTATATGGCAGTATTTTTACATGATTTTGCGCACTACGTTGGTCAATGGGGAATATTCAATCACGCGATCGTGTATAATGAGACAGTAGGCGCTAGTATTTGCCGGTGCATTCTCTTTCAATTCAAATTCCAATCTCACATCAACTGTAGCGCTCTTAATAGACTCGTTTTGTCGCGAGCAGTCAATGACAGCCATAGCATAAGATCTAAATGCTGCTACGTCAAACATCGGTTCCAAACATTTATGTTGATAATAAGACGGACGAAAACGTGCATACATGTCATACAAGAGAGCATATTTGCCTTTACCAAAGTCTAGATTCAGATCATCGTAAGGATAAAATTCAGAGTTTAGATAAAGTTTTACATTGGTTATTTTACTGGTATTGAGGTATCTCTTGTCAGCTCTCATAATATTTTTTCTATTAGTTTGCAGAACAAAAATGACATATCGTGGTTTTTCTAGCTGAGTTGCAGTCTTAACTGCCCAGGAATGCTTCGTCGTACTTGGCAATAAGGGATACTCATATAGATCCCATGAACGGAAACTCACACTCAGGTATCGCCCGCTCTGCAAGGTTCGCAACATGGATAGTTTGTTGACTTCATTTAACATAACATGAGGCATACGCCATTGCACTTTGAATAATTCAAGTTTCGGTTCCATCGCTGGATCTCCCACAAGACAATTGTTATCATTGCGCGCTCGTATCAAAATTAACTCATGACGAGCATTAACTATTACATGTTTGTAATCTTCACAAAATCCCAATAGCACGTTAAGCGGTACACAAAAATTAAAATATCCATCAAATGTTTCTATTCTATCCCCATATGGAAATCCAGCATGTAATAGATTTCTTATGTTTAACTCCGACATTGATACATAAGTTTTCATCATACTAGTTATTCCAACGTTTCTAGAGCGATCAATCTCCACACCGTTGAGTTCATATCGAATTTCATCAAACATGTACCCTACACAATTAAAACCAAGCACTGGCGTATTAGCATTTGCATTCTTTGTCGTCAATCTTCCTTCGATGTAGAGAAAACTTTCACACGGTAACGTATATAAATCTTGCTGCTGTATTGGTATCCTTATCTCATCGCTATTCCCAAATGTCGTGTTAGCATACGGATTATACGTGTGAGTCTCCATCTTGATGATGCGATCGTCAAAGATCGGTTCACCTTTAACGTTCAAGATATCAACCATTTCGTACAGTGAATCCCAATGATTTCAAAAATTGTATGTTTGATGTGATGAGTTTCCTTTTGCCAGACAATTGAATATTCTTGATTGACGTCGTCGTCGTTGTCGTCTCTTTGTTATAACTTGTGTTTCTTGATTGTTTTACCTGCTCGTTGAACACGAGCATGTCACGTTATCGTCTCTGTCTCCGTACGTGCAGTCTAACAGTGATTTCCTCTCCGCGAAAATCGAGCAATCGACCGTCTTGATCCACAATGCGAATCGTTAAGTCTGAAATGCTCCGTGCGATGACTGGAAAGTAAATGATCTGTGATGGCGTTTCCGATATCTTATATCCTGGTGGCACCCTCGGTGAAAACTCGTGTATCGTGTGCACGCACTTATCGTTGCTGTATGCCCCCGTGGTTACATTGCATTCTACGCGAATAATATTTACGTTGATAATATTTATCGGTGCATCTGATTCATGCCACTGTTGAGGCTCTAGTATACGACTCGATGAAAATCCTAGCAGCGAGCCAATGTTATTGGGTTTGGTAAAATTTATTTGATGGGCACAGTTGACCTCACTCTTCATCGTATTGTTATTTGCGCGGATCATTATCGGGAACTCTCCTTTCTCATCGTCATCGAACACCATATCACCGCGGACAACCGGCGTTGCAATTGAAATACCATCGACATCAAGATGATGAGATTGTAAAATTGCACGTTTCAGATACTTGCTTATGTCACGCAGTTCATACGATCCTTCGGGAATGATAATTTCCTTATCATCCTTGTCATAGTAAAATTTATTATTTGATGAGTTTACATTAGGTATTGTGTAGTAGGTTTCAAAGTCTGTCAAGCCGAGCTCGTAATCATCGTCGCTCAAATCTACGGCTGGAAAGTAGCTTACCGCGAAGATGCTACTTTTGCCTGTCAGTGTAAACGTCAGTGACATGTCTGAGCGAGTACTGAGTTTCAAGCAGTGCAATGTCAATTTTTAAACTGATCTTCAACGGTTTGTAAAAATTGCAAACAAAGTTGTCCACAATTGTTTTGATTGTAACGTTGATAAGCCATGCGATTGTACTCAATTTGTGTGACGTTTAGATGTCGCACCAATTCTCTCGGTGGACGAAGGTTACCAAAACTGTCGAAATATATAACGCGATTCCCTCTCTTTGCATACGCCACCCAATGAGTGCCAGGTCCCTTAGCATTGTCCAAATTCACGATACCGCTCTCGTTTCTATATACTCTATCTGTTGGTAAGGTGGTACGCATGAAAACACCTCTGAAATATGGAATGCGTATACAGTTTGCCAGTTGTTGCAGTTGTACGTTGGTAGTCGCACCCTTTGGCATTTTTAATGCTTCTTTTTTGACGTTTTTTTTTTCTCGAGATTCCTCGTCCGTGCTTGTATGGAGCAAGATAAACTCCACCACCTTCTATGACACGATTATGGCGTTTCAGTTCTTCCAGTTGACGCTGTGCCGCTTTATTATCGTTAACCACTTTTGCGATTCCCGCCGCTCCACCAGCAACTGAACCAAGGACTCCCAACAACGGTAGAATTGGTAGGAAACCACCGCGTTTCGCCACCGGAAGTATTCGTTTTTTCGTCGTTGCCTTCTTTTTCTTCTTCATTTTTTTTTTTTTCAAACCCATGCCGAGTTTTGTCTTAGCCTTCATAGCTGCCCAAACGGTTACAGCAGCAGCTCTCTCCCCGAGAGTCGAATCTTTTGCAGTAATGCGATTTCGCGCTTTTGTTGCGAGTATATCGTCGGCCACGTGTCGTTTAGCGAGATCTTTGCTTTGCGAATAGGCTATATCGTGCTCACAACACGCCGCGTCCAACGGATTAATGCCTCGGTCGCCTCTGGTCAATCGCTTTTCTAAATGCGTTCCCGGACCGCAAAACTGACATCCGGGGATATGCAATTCGAAAGGAAGTGCATTTATCGCGCTGTTCAATAAGCCACAACCTTTACGTTTCTTCGACATTCAACACAATTTTTTTATCAATCGTTAAACTGAGTCTGTAGCAGTTATCCAACACAAAACATTTTGTATACTAAGCTCTTTCGCTCAACGCGCTTCTATAAATAGGCCAGCTTTCGGTATCGTTTTTCATTTTCTTTTTTATCGTTATAGAGAGAGAGAGTGTAAGAGAGAGAACAAATATGCGGTTCGTGCGACAGTTGCAGGTGATTGAAGTGATAAATTTTGATGATAAAATACAGTTAATGTCTGAGAAAAAGATGCGTAAGCATGGAAACATGTTACCGATTTCTATACGCGGTATCATCTGTGGTCCATCAAACTGTGGCAAGACAAACGTGTTGATAAGCTTAATGGAAAGTCCACATGGTGTGCGCTTCGAGAACGTGTATGTGTACTCAAAATCACTGCAACAACCAAAATATCAATACTTGGAGAACTTATTGACACCGATAGATGAAATTGGTTATTTTACATTTTCCAACAACAACGACGTCGTTCCACCGAACGAGGCGCTTCCAAATTCCATTTTTATCTTTGATGACGTGGCATGTGACAAGCAAGATGTTATAAAAGAGTACTTTGCAATGGGTCGTCACATGGATGTTGACAGCTTCTATCTCTGTCAGACGTATGCAAAGATACCGAAACATCTTATACGTGACAATGCGAATTTGTTAATCTTATTCAAACAAGATGGTACCAACCTCAAACATGTATACAACGATCATGTAAACACCGACATGTCGTACGAAGATTTTTGTGAATTGTGTAGTACTTGTTGGCAACAAAAGTATGGATTCCTAGTAATAGACAAGGATAGTGCGCTTAACAACGGGCGATACAGAAAAGGATTTAACGATTATGCGGTACCGTAACGTGGTTAGTTGTTGACGATACGTTAAGTAAGCAACGTTTCTCCTCCAATATGAACAACAACAACAGTATCGAGGATCGTGAGAGAATAGCAAAGCAGATTGCAAAAACGAGCGATTTGATTCGTAAAAAATATCATGCTTTGAAAACTGGTAAAATAGAGGAAGATATAGCGTTGGAGAAACAGTTTAAACCCATCGTCGAACCTCTAAAACAGATTGTTGAAAATACTGAGAAATCTCAACCAATTAAGAACAATATTAATTTTGTTAAAGACACCGAGAACTCTCGGCCGATTAAAAGAAAAGTCATTGATGCTGTGAAAAGAAAAATTAAGAAAGAAGTCAATGTCGTGAAAGATGTTAAGGAAGAAGCTAATGTTGCGAAAAAAATCATTAAAAGAAAACATGAGTTTAGCGGTAATAGTGATAGATTGTTTGAATTAACACCACCACCAAGAAAGCAACGCAAGATACAATTGAATGATGACTATGGCGACGACAAGGACACCTTGGATTCATCAACGTTTAGTTTTGAACCAACGTTTGAATCTACACCGATAAAACCGCAAAACCCACCACTACTACCATTCATACCGGAGGAAGAAGATGTCAAAATGAAATCTACATTTGAAACGTCTGTCAGAGAGGCTTTGCAACTACCAGAAGAGCGTGATGTGTTGTATAGTCAGCTGGGACCATTGGGACGAAAGTACGTGGATCTGCTCTTTGCTAACGACAAACAAAACGAGGTTGATTATGTGTACGGTGTATTTTTCGGGAAAGATGGTATGAGGCTCGGAGACAAACGATTTGACATCAACAAAGATGACAAATTAATCATAGGTAAAGTAAAGTACAATGGTACACCAGGATTATACGAGTTGATTTTCAAGAGACTTCCCGATAAAGCTATTATTACCGAGGATGACAAACAAACGTATAAAAATATACTGTTAAAAACGAATGCTCATAGACGTAGTTGGAGCGCCGATAATCCCATCATGGGTAACAAGGGATACAAATATAAGCAAATCATCGCTCCGCTTATGGGTACAAAAAAGGGTAAAGGCGTGATATCATCCACCATGAGGTTGACTGATAACAAGATCGATTACGTTCATTGGGACGATCCTAACGAACTAGTGGACCGCCTTCGATTGCTCGACGCTTCTCGTCGAGCTGGCAACAACGCTCATGATAATGAGATTCTGTCAATAATCGAAGAACTTTGCGAGGTCGGCCTTATTATAAATTAAAACCGCACGATACAAAATCATTTAGTCAACGTCGAAATGCCAATAAACAAGTTTGGAATATCACTCGGAAAAAGTGGAGCGGAGCCATACTACCAATGGAATGGATCACTCAGAAATTACGTGCGTGACAATGCTCTTTGCGTGATCGCAACCGATTTTGATGCAAGATCGCGCAAGATTCGACGTGTAGCTCTACCTGTGGACGATGATGATGCTGCAAACAAACGATACAACAAAGCATACAAATTTTGATAAATCGACAGGAAGAATTCGAGAAGAGGATGATAGAGTTCCAAAATAACATACAAACTGCGCTACATAAGCCTGAAATAATGACGCTTTTTTCTGATAAGACAAAATAGAAGAGAGAGTAAACATCATATCTCTGCGTCATTCGTGTGTCATACATCGTGATCAAACATGTCTAAGAAGAAAAGTTCCGAGAAACAACGGCTGGTGGAAGAACTGCATTCCCCTGCAAGAAAAAATTTCCCGCGAAGACATGTCATAGTTTACGGATACGATGATCTGTGGCAGGCAGATGTGGTCGAGATGCGTCCTTATACGCGATTTAACAAAGATTACCACTACATTCTCACCGTTATCGATGTGCTGAGCAAGTATGCATGGGCCGTGCCGTTGAAAACTAAGAGTGGAACTGAGATGGCTACAGCGATAGCAAAGATAATTCGAGGCGATGGAAGATGTCCAAAAAATTTGCAAACCGACATGGGAAAAGAATTTTACAACGTAAACGTGCAAGAACTTTTGAAAAAACATGACATTAATCACTATTCTACATACTCTGTAATGAAGGCGTCGGTGGTCGAACGGTTCAACCGTACGTTGAAGAACAACATGTGGAAACAGTTTACACTCAATGGAAGCTATAAATGGATCGATTTGTTGCCACGTCTCTTATCGGAGTACAATATGAGAAAGCACCGAACTATTGGTATGCGACCCATCGATGTTACTCCCACAAATGCTGAAAAACTCTTAACCATGGTGTACAACCACCCTAAGATTGCCAAATCAGCGCGATTCAAAGTGGGTGATTCGGTACGTGTGAGTAAATTCAAAACAACTTTTGAGAAAGGTTACACACCAAATTGGACGACGGAGGTGTTTAGAATCATCAAAGTGCAGAAAACAAATCCTGTGACGTATCTCCTGGAAGACTACCGTGGAAAACCTGTTGCCGGAGGATTCTACGAATACGAGTTGCATCGTGTCGCTAATCCTGATGTGTATCTTGTTGAAAAAGTGTTGCGCAAAAGTGGAAATGAGGTTTATGTGAAATGGCTGGGATTCGATGAATCACATAATTCTTGGATACATAAGGATAGTGTGTTGTAAATAAATTATATATAAACATATTATTACATTATAAAGCATTTTGTGCTTACATTTATTAAAATATATAAAGATATAAAATACAAAATGAGTTGCTTATTTCTAAAACATATTATAAAAAAAATGTTTTATTTATAATATTTGCAATATTTACAAAAATTAGTGTTTTATTTGTAAAGTTCGCAATATATACATACATATTAAAAAAAAATTCAGTATTTTATTTATAATGTTTGCAATATATACATTATGCAAATTAAGTGTTTTATTGAGGTATTTTATAATGCCCCCATGGGAGAGTGTTAGTAGAACCGGGTACAATATATCGCTTATCGTCGTATGGACTTAGAGCAATCTTAGTTTCAAGCACGGTATATACTTCATGTAATTTAGATCTTATGCATGACTGTTGTCGCGTCATTTCAATTTCATCCTGCAAGCATCGCGTATAATCATTGAAAGTTATCGATTTTGCTACAACGTTACTCTTAACTCCCTTGACTTTCTTTGTATCTTTTTTACCATCAACGCGCAAGGCATACATCTTTGCTCTAAGCCCTATGAATTCAGTCATAATCAGACCGTTATTTTCATCTTTCATTAGCCCCGGCACTTTTTTATTAGCGAGAGGAATACCGTACACATTGGGTGCGTTCCGTTTGGACGCTCACGCGTTGTAAGCGCTTACGCTTTTGAGCGCTATTTTCAATCGTTCCGTTTGACGCTTGAGCGCTTATACGCGCTTAAGTAAAATCGTTTCTTTTGATTCGTGAGCATTGATGAGCCTGCGTGAGCATACATTTCAAAATGCCGTCGTATGAATTATGTTTGCTATGTTTGATGTTAATTGCATTAGAATTATTTTTTGACGACGAAAGTTATCTGCATTATGATGAAGAATTAATAAATATTATATATCTTAACAAATATTGCAAACGTTCAATATTACGGCTAGAAAACTATGTAGAAAAGGTTATACCATTATACAACGATGAGTTATTCAAATCACATTTTAGGTACGTCTTATTTTTATATAAATAAGCCTGTTCTTTTAAATTAAATTTTTCGAATAGATATTTTCCCTTTTTTTCGTGTTAAAAAGTAAAGTCTGAATTGTAGATGCTATAAAGGTTAGATTATGCAGGTCGTAATTTTTGGAACCCGTAAAATAATAGGATTTTAATGCTTCTGTCTATATAAATAAAAACATTAAAATCTTATTATTAAACTTTACCAGTTCCACCATTTTCCGATAAGCATCACATACATTTATTTTTCAAATTAATTTCTTTTTGTTTATCATCAGAATGAAACGAAGTACATTTAACTTGATATAAAATTTAATAAAACCTTCATTATTAAGAACAAAGAGTGGACGTAAAAGTATATTTGCAGAAAAACAGTTTTTTATTGCAATTTGGAAAATAGCTACACCAGATTCGTATCGGTACGTCATTAAAATATTTATACTTGTCTGTTAATTTGTAAATACAATTTAATTGTAAACATAATGTTCTTTAATAATTTATAGATCAATTTGTGAAAAATTCAATGTGGGTAAAGCCACAGCGTTACGCGCTGTAAGAAGAGTATCTAAAGCAATTGCCAAATTATCTCCTCTTTTTATTACATGGCCAGAAGGTAACAGAGCAGAAGATGTAATGAAGGGATTTTTTACAACAAGTGCTTTTCTTAAAGTGTTAGGTGCCACAGATGGCACACATATAAATATAACTGCTCCACATATCAGTCCCGAAACGTATATCAATAGAAAAGGGCATCATAGTATACAATTACAAGTAATTTACGTTAATTTAATACTTTTTATGAAATAATAGTTATACAGTTATATAATTAATTATAATTAAGTTTTTGTTACTGACAGGCTATTTGTGATCATGAGCGACGATTTATTCATTGTTATGCCGGAAATGTTGGTTCTGTCCATGATCAACGAGTATTTCGTTTGTCTGAAGTCTATAATTATTTGGAAGATCCTGAAAAGTTTCCTAATAATAGTCACTTAGTAGGTGATGCAGCATATACTCTTCATGAATGCTTATTGCTTACACCATATCGCGATAATGGACATCTCACAAATAGACAAAAAAATTATAATTTTTGCCACTCATCTGCTCGAATGGTTATTGAACGGACATTTGGCTTATTAAAAGGAAGATTTAGAAGCTTGTTATCAATTCTAGATATGGAACGAGTTGATTTAATTCCTGAATTTATTATTGCCTGTTGCGTTTTACATAACATATGTTTGCTAAACCATGATCTTTTAATTGATATATGCGAAGATAATCAATGTAATAATCCACATAATAATCCATTAAGAGACTTAAGAAATAATAATAGAGCTCAAACAAAGAGAGATGAAATTTGCAATAACTTAATTATTCGAAATGCATAAGATATATGATCTTAATCAAAATTTTTATGTTTATGTTTTTGTTTATGTTTATTTTTAATTACAAATAAACTTATAAATAACATCTTGTAAAACTGTCTTGGCGTTTCTTGTATTCAATAAAAAATTAAAAAGTAAAAGGTCAGATTGAACAGATTGGGCTTTGGTGTATATCTCGTAGAGGTGTATATTCTCGGTTAAAGGAACTCGGTTTACTTGCAATTAAAATAAAATATATACATTGAATAAAATGAACAACAAAAGAGGTGCAACAAAATTAGTTACATTGATTTATTCAATAAATTCACACAAATAGAACACACAATGAAAAACTTATTCTAATTTTTATCGCTATTACTTATAATTATTACCCCTATTTTATTTTAAACTTTTTTTCATAATTATTAATTATTTTAAACATCATACTTTTTAAATTTTCGAATTTTTTAATTACTTCTTGCTCATAATTTCGAGCATTTTTTCCATAGAAAGGAGAAATTGTTCGCGTGACTGCATCACTTCTCTGTGACGTCTCTCCATAGCGTCTTCTAAAACTTTTTTTTCTTGTCGAAGATCTTCTATATATTTTTCGACAGTTGACATTTGCCGAGATTTTTCTGCATAAAATAAAAATATTTCCACATAACATTACTAAAAAACAGTGTGATTCAGAATACATATTTTTTTTATATGAATCAGGATTCACACCTATTGCTTTGCCTTGTCCTTATGTTGTATATCAGAACGTCCCGTTTGACCACGTTGCAATTGACCACAGCCATTCACAGCAGCTGGTGCCTAGAGTTTTTCCACTGTTTAAGCACTATGAGTGTGGCTGGTGATTAATTGCAAAGTAGTCAAAAGACTCCTACCCGTTGTACATAGCATTTTATAAAAAAAATTACAAAGTAAAACATAAAAGACAATAGGTATAAACTTACTATGCACTGGCTTTTCATCGTCCAAGTTAACTCTACTACTACTTGGTCCAGCTACATCGTTACATGTATCACTTATGCTATTAAATTCTGAAGATTTTTCAGTCCTTTTTCCCGTTGAAGACAAAGTCGTCAACGGTGACATATATGGTTTAGAATGTAATAATTCATCCATGTTCTAAAATTAAATTAAAATATTCCAAATATTTTCCTCGGAAAATTTTCCAAACTGAGAAGTCCTTTCTACATACTTATAGTTTATGATTAACGTAACAACCAATAAGTTCTAGTCGTTATATTAATCATGAACTGCCTCTTAATATTCAATATAATTAAATGATTAATTAATATTCTTATTTATAGTTCTCTATTATTATTACTCTATTATTAATACGATTGGTTAATTCAATTTCTATCCGAGATCTTGGGCTAATTGTATACAAAGCTTTAAACAGTTATTTGATTATATTGCATATTAATTAATTTAATAGTAACTTACAGAAAAATATGGCCACATTCTTGCTCCTGATCCTGATTTTTTATTATTATCTTTTATACTTTTGTATGTGCGTTTGAGTCCGGAAAACTTCGACAAACATTGCGGTCCAGTTACATCATGCCCATGTTTTTTCATTTCTTCTGCAATTGAAGCCCATATTTTCCTCTGTGAACTTTTTCCGCTGGTAAAATCTGTTTGCCTTAGTTTATATTCTTCTATTAATAGAAGAATGGCTTCGTGCGGCCACTTAAAAGCTGTAAATATTTTTTTTTTATAAAATTTAAAAATTTTACGCGTTTAAAAAATTTATGAAAAATACCTCCAACTTCTTCATTCTGGTCACGTGATGAAGATTCTATTCCAATATTTTTTACGCTGTTATCATCTAAAAAAATAATTGTATCATAAATATCTTTGTAAAATAAATATTTTATTTATATTACATGTCATAAACTATTAAAGCTGACAAATTTCTTTGACTTACCATATTTATTATGTTTTGCCTCATTTAATTTTTCAGTTGCAAAAATTATATCTATTTAAAAAAAATAATAATAATGTTAATATCGGGAATATAATGAGTTATAATATTAGTAGTTATTATTAGTAGCAGTTATGAGTTTGTTATTTTTTTTCATTTTTATTTTTTTTATATATAGAAACTAAACTTTATTTATAAACTAAATTTTATTTCACTTGCCTACAGATCACTCACACGCTTGGCCAATGGAAAATCTCTATACATCGGCCGCTGTGAGTGGTGGTGGGTAAATGAACCTTCAGGAGTTGAGTAGAGTTAGCCAATCGTTTAACTTTAAATATTTTGCGATATTAATTTCATCTTTCATGATTTACAAATATCTTCTACATTTTTAAATATTAAGAACATTATTAAATATTAAGTGTGCGAAAGCTGTAAATGCGTGATAAAGAGCATAAAATCAATATTTCAGCTCTGTATCAGCCGACACGGATCGCGCAGTCGGGGCGTGATGGAATTAGCCAATTGTTTAACTTTAAATATTTTGCAATATTAATTTCATAATAATTTAACTTTACCTGTTTCCAAACGTTTTGCTTCCTCTGGAGTCACTAAAATAGAGAAAACTTCATTGTTCTCTGCATCTTGTAAAAAAATTTTTACTTTATCAGAAGCCATATTTTCACAGAATTGTCCCACAGAAGTTTTCTCAAGTTCGATAGTTCGAAGACTAAAAATGAAATCAAAATATAAAAGAGGAATCTTAACAAAAGTGGAATAACACAAATTTATAAGTGATTCCATCAGCAATCTTGCAAAAATTTTGTAATGGACAAACACGTACCTGGTCTCAAACAAACTCACAAGTAAATATATAAGCCACAAATAGCGGTGAACTAATACTAATTTCGAATCAGAAAAATCTTTTTTTCTGATTCCAACGAGGTTAAAGGAAGCAATAAGCGTAAAGGCTCACGTTTCACTTGAAACATTTGAAAAGTGAGCGCTCGCGCTTTTGCTGCCTTACCTCGATGAAAAAAGCGTATTTGAGCGGGAATAATGACGTCAATGATGATGTCATTAAACGATCTGTTAGCGCTTACAGCGCCAAATGGAACGATGAAAGCGCCGCTTATAAGTGCTTAAAGCGTGTAAGCGTCCAAACGGAACGCACCCATTCAACTGCGTAATCGCT
The DNA here is from genome assembly GCF_016802725.1 of Solenopsis invicta. Lineage (NCBI taxonomy): Eukaryota > Metazoa > Arthropoda > Insecta > Hymenoptera > Formicidae > Solenopsis > Solenopsis invicta. Next base: position 12,346,588 of record NC_052669.1, on the reverse strand, counting down.
CGTGTCGAATTTATTAATATCACGCTTCATAATTTCATATACGTCATCACATTCAATGTTATATATTAAACTATCCGTATACATAATTTTACATTTCTCGCGAAACAATGGTGCCATGTATTCATGATGAAATTCATACAAGCATGTCTTGGATACGTCGAGTATACACATACCCATATAAATTGGCTTGTTGAACTTCACCTCGAGTTTACGCAATTCGATCGCGACCAGATTCTCCGAAAAGACGCTACGACTGTGAAAATTCGGTTTCGCAATCATTGCCTCCGCACCGTACCGTCCATCCCATTTAGTTAATAATTTTACATTGACGTGGTTACGCACATTCTCCATAGTTTTACCGAATACCGCATTATTCATTAATTTATACAAATTTTTCTCAAATTCATTATTTGCATGAGTTCTAAAATCTGTATTTAGCTGAATGTAATTACGAAGCCATGGAGATTGTGCAAATTGTAGTACGCGGTGAATTTTTGTTACACGAAGACCGTGGCGCATGCACTGCTGCAAGTTGCGGTAATGGATGACATAACGCTTTTTGTCATAAACCGTCGCTAGAAGTTTATCCTGCCGCTTTCCGGGCGGCTTATCGCGCGTCGGACAGAACGGTAGATCGGCGTGCATGTCATGGAGATGTTGCGGATACTCCAAGTCCACCTCGAGAATATAACCCATAGGCGAATCCGGAGCGATTGCGCTCGCGTCAAAGTTCTCAGCGTCTTTGATCCATCGAAATTCACCGTAGGGCAATGGTTGACACATTGCCCAACCATACAAATTATTAACATCATAGTACATTAGATACGACGACGGTTTCGATAGGTCATACGAACACATGTACTTGTTATTGGCCTGTGCGTATCTATTGGAACATTGACTTAGACCACCACGTATACCGCGCTCGATAAATAATACCATATCAATGTCCGTCAGTAGTTCAAATTTTATTTGTGTATATTTCAACATTGCATCCCACGTATAACCGGGCAATGTGTAATAATATGCGGGATCGAGTCCGTAACTGATAACGCAACTGTCGCGAAAGTTCTCAAAAATATCGGCCAATAACAATACATCGGTTTTCAAATATAAATCGCTATAGTCTCCGAGCGTTTGGATGGAGAACCGCTGCCACACGTTAACGGCGTGTGCATAATCGTTTTCCGACACCGTTTCGCCTGTTAATGTACTGAAAAATGAATCGCGCGGTGGTAACTCGGTCTCCTCTAATTTTTCCAAACAATCAACGTATTCATATGGGAAGACGCCTTTTCGCGTTAGCAAATCAAAATTTGCTGTGGATAAATTATAATATTCACGTTGCATTATCCGTAGTTTATTTTTGTTTAGAAATGATGCTAATTTATCAAGACTAGAAGCGAGAAATTTGTATGAATCAATAAATCTTAATTTTATGCCTGTCTTATTTTTTTTATTCTTGGTGCTTTTAAAATGTTTAGTAAAAGAAATATATTTTTCCTTTGTTATAGGCAGCAAATCGATCCCGCCTTCGAACGCGGTAGCAATTTCTTTAATAATAAAATGAGCATCGTAACCAGCTAAATTGTGAAAAACTACGGGAATGCAATGTGAATTTTTATAATTTAAGTTACAGTTTGAATGGGCAGGGCCACGGTAACGACCGGTAAGGTGACAATGATCGCGTACCCGCGTGTCGTTCAGCGCAAACGGTTTTTCGCAAACATGACAGTGCGTGGTGCTGTTATGTTTTGCCCAATCGTCTCGTGTTAATTCCATGGGGACATTAGTCGATAAAATATTATTTACATTATGTGCTAAGTTTTTTAATTCATTAATGAACCATGGAACGCAATCATTACCACGACGAAACCGATAAAATGATAACGCATCGTCATACGAGCATTTCACGTAATATGCTACACTGAATACCTCATGATGCTGATACGATGCCTCTCTATCTGGATCCATCTTACGCAGAACACACTCCAAATCCGCGTACACGATGAATGGTAGGCGCTCCTTGTTGCGATAGTTACTAAATTCAAGCCACTTGTCCTCCTCGTTCGGCAGTCGGATGGCGCAGTCATTCACTTTTTTGCAGTCCACTGTGTGAGCCTCCAATTTTTCACAGGAACTAAAGTAGTGCAGACATCTGTGAAAAAAATAAAGAAACAATTTTTAAATACTTTTAAAATATTTTTTTGTACACAAAAAATATGCGTTTCTTCTTATGATTATACTTACCGATTGCAAATGTATTTTTTATGCTGTTTCTTGCTTAATTGTGAGCCCACGAGGCGTGACAGATTTTTGATCCACGCATAGTGGCCAAGATTATCGTTTCGTGGATCTTGTACGTACAGCAAGTTGATATGCCTCTCTTTCTTGTCGCTGGTGAGCCGTATCGGAAGAACGCTTAAACTCTTTCCTTCCTTTTCGACACTGTACACGTTGATCGAGACACTGTTCAGACGTTCAAATTTTGCAATGTCTTTTAGCGCCACTGGAAACTCTATACCGTTGAAGTGAAGTACTGTGGCGTAATGTGGATAAGAAGATGTTCGGTCCGTATGACGTTCGACTGGATGCAGAGCAGCCACGACTGACCACACAAAACACGCATTGTCTTTAGATTTCACGTTGATCACTGCTCGTTTCAGCATTATTTCACGTGGTAATGTGATGTTACACCCCGCGTGCAAGGGATTATGTTTGTTAATGTTCACCGTCAAATTTAAGATTCGCAACAATTTCCATCCGCTATCACGTTCCTGGAACTCATCGATCATCGCTAACGTGACTTCAATGACGCGTTGCTCGTACCACTCGTGTAGATTTAAAGTGTGATAAAGTTCACAGTTTTTAGTGGCAACATTTTTATTGTCACGTTCACCACAAATGTTCGTAAACTCACCAGTGAACACGGTGTTCACTTTTACACTATTATGTTCTCGTATAGCATCCCCAACTCGCTTGATCACAATTTCCCGCGCATCTTCAAAAAACTGGCGCGGTTCAATGTGTTTAGAATTAATTACCGCACCGGTCAGAACATGATTCTTAAACGCGGTATCAATTTCTCGCCAAACGAGTCTTTCCGCGTTATCACTAGTACCCGCGTAATCACTACCAACGTGCACAAAACGTCTCTCTAACAGAGTCTTTTCACCCGCGAGTCGCGCGATCCTCGCTACCACAGATTGTCTATATCCAACGGTGAGCCGAGGACGCTTAGCGCGACTAAGTTCTTCGAGCTGCTCGATGCACTCTTCACATCGTTGCAGCCACGCGAAACACTGCACCAAGGTAGTAATAGCACGGCACTGCTCCAATAATTGAAGTTCCATTTGTTCGAGATGCTCCATTTTTGAATAAATCGGAGAAAAAAAAACACACAAAAAAAATAAACACTGATAAATATATAATTTTTAAATAGTTCAATTTGTACAAATGTAGCACAAATTACATGGCATAATTTGGTACAACGGAGTGTCACATTCTGTACAATATCTCTTGTAAATATCTGCAACTTTGCGAATCCTGTGTCTACGAACAGCACAGGCACCTTCAAATTCTGCACGCAAACTTACTACACATTTGGAGCAGTATTTATGATGTGGGTAGTCTCTCTCGATGAAAAAAATATATATCACGCACATTTTTTTAGAGTCATCAAAGGTGTTTATCTCTGTCTGTTTGAAATCTTGAAACTTTCCTCCTTGAAGCTGTTTGTCAAACGTTTCTTCATCAGTATCACTTTCATAATTGGAATCGTCAGAAAGAACGTGGTCGAAATCTTCTTCTTCTTCTTCTACTTCAAAATCTTCGTCAAAATCTTCATCAAAATCATCAAAATCATCCATTAATTCATCTTCTATTTCCTCTTACAGCACTATATTTTCTTCTTGTTCCATCTTCGTGAGAAAAAAAGAAAAACTAACATTTGAAATCTTCTTCTTATAGAACTTCTCACAAAACTTCTTACTGATCTTCTGATGAAACTTCTTGCTGAATTTTTCATTAAACTTTCAACTCAAAACTGACCGAGAGTAACTCAGACTTCTCGGTTTTATACTGAGTTAGGACAATTAAAGTACACATTTTTGAAAAAATGTATGACTCATCTTGACGTTGTCAAGATAAAATAAGTTCAATGTTTTTCAGAAAGATAACATTCGACATGGAACAAATCTTTTTCAGCTTTTATTAATTTTAAGAGATAGTCATATATCATTATAATTTTATGTTTTATAGTAGGGCCTGCATAGAAAAGTAACCCATAAAAATAAGTTATGTTAATCTGAGCTGATTTCTTATCTCAAGATAAAATGATATAATACAATATTATTTTAAAAACCATTGCAATAGTATATTATCTTGCATTTTACAATTTTATTAAAATTTTCTTTTAAAAGCAGATATTCACATGCCATTTCATGTTTTGTGGGGGTCTGCATTGAAAAGCACCCCATAAAGATAAATCATATCAATTTTAAAAAGAGCTGATTTCTTATCTGAAGATAAAATGGTACAATAGATTTTCCATTATTTTTTCTTCCTATGACTAAGTTGAATAAAACTTCTTTGGAGATTTTCTTTTCAATAAGTAATATCTATGAGAAATTTCTACGTTTAAATGATATCACTTTAAGAATTTTCCAGAATGTACGATGTGATATTGCTAGCTCTATAAATTAGGAATACTGACAAGGGGAGACTACAACGTGATACCAATCGATTTTGTCGAAACTCCGTGTATCGATAGAGTATCATGTCAAGTGTTTCAGGGTAAACGGATAAGACGCACTTCTCAAGCGTTCGCGAGAATATCGAGATTAAAGAACCCCAAGCGCTATATTAACACATGGTGTAGAGCATAAAATCGAAGAGCGCGTAGCTCAGCGGTTAAGTACTAGACTCGTAACGGCAACGTTGCTGGTTCGAGTCTCGATATTTTTTTTTTTTTTTTTACAAGGAAATGTAATTATTAACATATTATTAATATATTATTATTAATACATACACAGAAAATAAATGTAAATACATTTTATTCATTCATTGCATATTAAAAAAGCACATTTTTCTACATATTACGAAGGAAAAAATTAAATAAATGTAAATGTAAAATAATAGTAAATGGTCAGTGCTATGCAAATAAATAATCATAAAAAATTAATGTAAAACATATTTTATTCATCGGTGGAAGTAGATGGAACAGTACATGTTGAAGGATGATATTTATCATAAAAACAAGCGAAACAATAATTCGCACGACAATGTGCGCATCGTATAAAACCTACATTTTTACAATCGCATGACTTTTTTAAAATGTCTAACGGAAAACATACTTCGTTGACATTCATGAAAACTTCTCTCTCATCTGTTAATTTTGATGCAAACCATGCATATCGTAACATGTTTTCAAAAATAGGAGCAGACAGTTGGTGATGTACAATTGCATGAATTTTGATGCAATCTTCACGAGACGCTATTTCACGTTTTTGTTCTATTAAAAATGAACAATTTTGTAGGCGCTTGATAAGATTTTTAACTTGTCTGTAAAAGTACACATCACACGGTTGACATAGCGGTGTGCATTTTGGAGGAATAACTTTAATTGTACATGTTCCTACATTGTTATCATCTTGAAAAATGTCATCATATAATGCAGGATTTGTTTGACCGCCCCACGAATCTATTAATAAAAGAAATTTCTCATGTTTTACATACGGTGATAACACTTCTTTTAAAAACTGTGTATACAGATATGTTGTAAGTTTTATGTATTAATAATAATATATTAATAATATGTTAATAATTACATTTCCTTGTAAAAAAAAAAAAATATCGAGACTCGAACCAGCAACGTTGCCGTTACGAGTCTAGTACTTAACCGCTGAGCTACGCGCTCTTCGATTTTATGCTCTACACCATGTGTTAATATAGCGCTTGGGGTTCTTTAATCTCGATATTCTCGCGAACGCTTGAGAAGTGCGTCTTATCCGTTTACCCTGAAACACTTGACATAATACTCTATCGATACACGGAGTTTCGACAAAATCGATTGGTATCACGTTGTAGTCTCCCCTTGTGAGACTACAGCGAAGATAAGAATAGATTGTTTTGCTGTTCCCTACATGGTAGATACAATTATCATACATTTATAGACATATCAAATTATAATAGTAACTGTGATCATGATACAATCTCAAAGCTTTATACACGCAACCATGTGATTCATGGCAAGCTTTCTGACATAATGAAACTTCATCAGTGGACCTTCATTATGATAATCTGTACTAAATACGAAGAAGTGTCGTAAAAAATTTATTTTATTAAATATATGGAGGGGATTACAAAGTAGAAGAGGGGATTATAAAATAAAGGAGGGGATTATATAATAAAAAGGAAGCAAGAAAAACTCTACCGCATCAGTCGCTCAGTGAACAGTTGAAAACTTTCAGAAAAAAATATATACGAGAAGAAGATGGACTACTACGTGCCGCTTCAACAGGACGAAATGTGTGAAAAAGTGTAAGTATTTATAATTTTTATACATTTTTTATATTTTGTTTCCGTTTTTGCAACTAACTTATCCATATTTTTTTATTTACAGAACATTGCCACGGTATACGCCTCACATTTTGGGGAGGAGATTGGCATTGACGTCCACAGCGTATAAATATCTCGACATTAGAATCAGCGTAGGACCAACATCGTTTGTGGAGATACTTATTGGTGACAATCGAGGCAATCAAATAATTCTGGCTCATGCAACGTGGACAGCACTGTTCCAGAAACGTGCGGACATTGAACGACTCGTGCAGTCGACTTCTCCTTCCTCAGCATTATCGATTCAAGATCTTATTGTACAACTCATTAAACTGCGTAATGAAAATATTGTTAAATTAACATTACGCGATACTTGCATGTATTTGAAACCAAAAACTGTACTTTTTCTGTTTGAGCTCGAACAATGCGTCGAGCATATATATTACTCTTTATATCAATATACATATACAGTGAGCGAAAAATATAAACATTTTGTAACCCTTTTACGCCAAAATTATGTTAATAATAAATGCGATGCGGCAAAACTCTTGCGAGAAAAATATGATAAAACTTCGCTTTTAGAATGTGAAATGTTAGCTTACGCTTTAGATAATATTGTACATGATGCATTACATGACAAATAAATAAGAAAAAAATTGAAATATTGTAACGATGTCTTCAATATTATCTTTCCTATTCAACTATTGTCCCTTAAAAGATAAAACATTAGTCACACCATATTCAAGCGAGAACAATGTGTGCGGGCGAGAGAAAAAGAAAACCATGTACAATAGCTGTAACGTGTGCGAGTGAGAACGCGCAGGGGAAAGGGAGAGAGAGAGTGATACGTTTATTCCCAAATTATGTTATTTACTAAACTAATTTTTTAATAAATTAATATAAAATTTATATTAAATTGATATTAGGTTAATATTAACCTAATATAAACATAATAAAAATTTATATTAATTTATTAAAAATTAGTTTAATAAATAACAATTTGGAAAAAAATTATTTTAATTATTAGTTTGATATAAAAAATTATTTTAAATAATAATCTGATATAAAAATTATTTTAATTATTAGTTTGATATAAAATTAATATAAATATAATTAATTTAATTAATAGTTTGATATAAAATTAATATAAATTTAATTAATTTAATTAATAAGGGGGGGGGGACTCCCTTCCCCATCCCACTCTTCCTCCCGTGTCACGTGACTTCCCCCACCCCAAATTGGGTTAGAACCGGCCCCTTATATCTACTATCATACGACACAAGCATCGTCAGTGATGACGAATTTCAAATTAACCCGCATCCGGAAAATATGCATTTGCCTTTGGCAGGTGAACTGTGTAAATGGGCAAATGAATTTCAAATTAATCAAAATGCATTAACATCATTATTACAAATTCTGTCAAGACATGGGCATAATGATTTACCTCGGGATGCGCGAACACTTTTGAATACCCCAAGACCAGGTACTCATAATATTAAAACTCTTTCCAAAGGTCAGTATCTTCACTACGGCTTATTAAAAGCGCTTACATCAATTGGTAGTCGCTTTCCTCATGCTTTTAATTATCAGGATATAATTCATTTGGACATAAATATTGATGGCTTACCAATTTCGAAAAGCTCAAAGAGTCAGCTTTGGCCGATTTTAGGCAGGATTTCTGATTTGCCATTTGCACCATTCGTCATCGGTGTTTATCATGGTTACCAAAAAGCTCCTTTATGCGAATTTCTTCAACCATTTGTGATGAATATTTAAATTTAAAAAACAATGGATTCTTTATCAACGAACAGCCCCGACAAATCAATATCCGTGCTGTCATTTGTGATGCTCCAGCTCGAGCATATGTTACTTGCACAAAATCGCACAATGGACACTTTGCCTGTGGGAAATGCACTGTAACGGGCGAAACAATAAATAGACGAATGATTTTTTTAGATACTAATGCTCCACTCCGAACCGATATTGATTTTATTAACAGATCGCAACCTGAACATCACCTTCAAGGTGTTTTATCGCCATTTGAAGTGATTTCAGTTCCAATGGTGAGTCATTTTCCTGTAGACTACATGCATAATTCTTGTCTCGGTATAAACAAGCAACTTCTGAAATTATGGCTAGACAGATCAAAAATTTCCAGAGTGATGCAAGGTCATCTTAATGTTTTGTCTGATGCACTGAAAACTGTGTCAAAATGTATTCCAACAGAATTCGCTCGAAAATATTTTGATTTGGATGATTTTCACAGATGGAAAGCGACTCAACATCGCACTTTTCTTCTATATTTAGAACCGCTGGTTCTTAGAAATGTGCTACCTAATGAAAAATATCTACATTTTAATACCTTAAATTGTGCGATGAGAATTTTATGTAGCATTGACGATTATGAAAGGAACAACGAATATGCACATGATCTTTTGGTATATTTTGTTCAAAACATGAGCATTCTGTATGGACCACAAAATGTTACTTATAACATGCATACTTTAATACATTTACCTGCTGATGCAAAAAGATTGGGACCCCTAGATTCTTTTAGTGCTTTCCCATTTGAAAACTATCTTTTCACTCTAAAAAAACTTCTCAGAAAATTTGATAAACCGTTACAACAAATTTGTAACAGGTTAAATGAACAATCATTATTTCCTGCAGAAAATCAGCGGTTTTATAATCAGCAGTATCCTCAGCTGCAGAAAAAGATCAATTTACCATTAGGTTGCTGTAACGCACATGGTCAAATAAAATTTTCTTCGTTTGTCTTGACAACAAAAAAATATAATAACTGCTGCTACATCGAGGAAAACAATATCACAAGCATTGTTTGCATTTCGAATATTGGTTATTATCGTGAAATTCCAACAATTATTGGTCAAAAGTTTACAAATATTTCAACGTTACCTAATTATCCTTGTGATTCAGGAAATTTAGGTATATATGTTGTTACAGGCTTATCGGCCTTACAAATGTGGCCAGTTTCTTTAATAAAAAATAAAGCATTCCAAATGAATTTTGAAAATGATTCAACATACCTCGTATTTCCCTTATTACATCACAAATTTTAATTTCAATTAAAAACAAAAGTAAAATATTATATATATTGTACATACGTTATTGTTAAAATTATAATTATTTGAATAGAAAATTCAATAACAGCTTGATCTTTGTAACATTATATACTATTTTCACATTATTTTCATATTATAGTATTAAAATATGCATGTTATAAGAAGTACAGATAATGAACGTATTGATGCTGCTCTAAAAATGTTATTTGTAAAGGTGTGGTACGTTGTTATTGGCGACGAGTGGTGCTCTGTTGTACCCAACTCATGGGTCTTCGAAAGCGATTCAGTGATTTGGTGGCCACCGAAAGGTATCATTGTCACCACAGCAATATCAAAGAAAATACAGCCCAACGATACATGGAGTTTAACTCCATACAAACAGTTGATTGGCCCATTTGAGTTACACATTATGTATCTAGAACAATAAATATTATATTAAATGAGTGCATATAAATTCATGCTAAATATATAATGATTTTTAATGATAAATCAGGCATGAAGTTTTGCATACGCATAGTATTTGAATTATATTAGATTATTAAATTTGACAGATTTATACGTTTCTGCATTATGATTTGCAAAAAATGTTACTTTAAAAATATGTGTGGTTTAAAATAATGTTTTGCATTAAACATACATATGTGTTACATTATGTTTGACAGATTCTTTTCAAGGAGCTCGGAAAATCGAGAAGAAATCAGCAGATATCTCATCGGATGCTGATACTGATGCTATGCGTGCTGCATTTGATGAACCATCCAAACGGCCGAAAAAAGCTAGAAAACTCTCCTCCGATGAGTCTGACACCTCTGATGCCAGTTCCTGTAAGTTAAAAAAGAAACTACTATTTATTTGTGATACATATATTTGTAATTTACATTAATGCAAAAATAAAAAAACCTATAAAACAATTTGCTTCATAAAGATTTAAAGAATGTTCGTAGTATAACTAACATATCATAAGATATCTTTTAATTGAAATATCTTATGAGCTGTCATTTATAACAAATATTTTTTGAATCTTTATGAAGCAAACTAGTTTTATATGTAAAGTGGTTTTTTATTTTTCTGATCATTATATATATCAATTTCTGTATTACAGGTAATATGCCACCAATTTCCCAACAACGTAAAGGTAAGACATCATTTACAATCATCCATATCAAAAACACTGGTAATTTTGTAAAATACCCCCACCACCTCTGATTTTAATAAAATTAGTTACATCTGGTCGGTGTGACAGATATCCTAACCTTAATAGTTGTCAACTTTAGTGCGTGATATCTCGGTTTGCGAGGAAATCCGACACTTTTTTTGCCAGATTTGTTCATTTCTGGCAAAAACGCGTCGAATGAGTCTAATTTTATCAAAATCGGAGGTGGTGGGGATATTCTACATAATTACCAAATTATTATTTGAAAATGTAACTATAAACACTTACAGTAATACAATAGGTAGGGTTGTTTTGCACGAATTAATCATATATTTTTATTGATGATACTATTCTTAATTTTATTTTAATTTTTGCAGAAAATACACCAAAAACATTTTCCACGATATCCCTACCAAAATGTTCGTACATTAAATCAAAGCAACGATGCGAAGGTAATTTAACCAAGGCATCACAATCACAAATGAATAAGTGTGCTACATTCTCATCCAACTATGAAAAGACTTGTAAGTTTATGTAAAGGCTTTTTTACCTGTGTTGTCAGGATCTTATGATATGATTGAGAAATTGACCAGTAGGTATCACGTCTAAAAAGCGGTTGATTTGAAATTTAAAGCGGTAGATTATAAATTTCAGAAGTTTCATGTAATACATAAAACTTATATTTAGAAAAAGTTATTATTATTATAAATAATACAATGAAAAAACGGTAGACCTAGCAACACTGCTTTCTACAGTAAGCTATTAGTTAGTATTATAAGTCACAAGCAATAAGAATTGATAAATTACAGTCAAATATTCTCTTTAAATTTGACTGCGATTGGTCACTTTTTTTCTAATTATAACAATCATCATTGCTATCAATTGTGTATAATTTTGTTTGTTTTGCAGTAGACTCTACTCCGAAACGGATCAATGATTTGAACGGTATGAAAAATTATTTGACTTGAGTAATACAGCTATGTGTATATATATTCACTTGGAAATCCTATTTGTAACTTTATTTAAATTTTTGTAGAAAAGCAACACAAATCTAAAAAATTGTCCGGCATCTCGTCAGCTAATTTTGGGAAAACCAAGCCTACAATGATGGAGCGTCATCAAGAATGGCACGATGAATGTTACCTATCTGACATACAAGGTATACATACACAGTATCAATAATTTAAATATAAATGTATATAATGTTAATATTAAAATGTAAAACGTTATTACGATTTCTTAAAATCATAGTTTCTTAAAAAAATAATAAATTTATTTCTAAGTTTTATTAGTATCCAGTATCTAGTATACAGTATTGCTTCGTAAGTGCTGCATAAAAGCTATTATCACGAAATCTTATTTATTCTTTAATGCAAGTAAAAGTCATGATTTAATAATAATAAAAAATGATTTTGATAAGAAAAACATTGTTATGAAACAAAGAAATTTGCAAACATAGTTCAACATAATATATATTTTTTATTATATACAGGGTGTTTCAGACCACCCGTACACCCCTTTTCTCTTCGCAGGATTAGGACAATCAAAAATATGTTCAGACGAAAGTTGTAGGGTTTCAAAAGATCTATTCAATGATCTTATCAGTTTGACCTTGGATGGCGTCGCCAAGGTCAGATCGAAATCACATTAAGTTTTTTAAATGGAACACCCTATTTTTGATTCCAGAATCTAATAGCTGGTGTCAAGACCTTTCCAAAACACTATAAGAATGTTTATTTTCGTTGACTACTTTCCGAGTTGTGCGGCTTGAAAGTTACACTACCGCCAGCATCAGCATTACTCAAGATGTACCATGTGGTGGTTACTTAGTCGGATTTAATCTTGTGTGTGGGTGTATGCATACGTGCATGCGTATGTGTATGGGGGAGGAAAAGGGGAGTCAAAGTTTTATGTACTCTGCTTTTGTTTATTAACTGGATTGATTATGTTTGATGATCAATCATGTCCAGATTGACTGTATGCATTTTCCCGTGCTTAGCATTATCCAGAATGAACGACGTGGACGTGACGAGAATTTCATCCCATTGGGGTGCTTGATTCACGTGAGTCCCCTTGCCTCTCACGTTTGGGGTGCTTGATTCACGTAAGTCACGCAGTTGATACCTGTCTTGAATCATTATCGTTTTGCGAAAAACAATCTACCCCCACATATCGGGGATCATGTATTTGAAAACAGATCATATTTATTTCATCTACGTTCTTATACGTTTCTTTCACGTTGTCAGACCGCGAAAACGTGTCGTGACATGTTCGAGTGATAACAATGATATTATTGGAAAGAGGGGAAACTTCCCCTTCTCCTTCTTAGAAAATTCCAGTAACATTAATCACAAAAAAATACGTCATGTGCAACGGACCGTGAAAAAACGTGTCGTGACATGTTCTAGTGATAACAAAAAAATTACTGAAAAGAGGGGAGGGATTTCCCCTTCTCCTTCTTCAAAACTTTCAGTAACATTAATCGCAAAAAAGAAGCGTCACAATTTGCAATCAGTCTTGCATCAGTTGCTCGTTCGAACGGTTTAGACAACGCAACGCTCTTGAAATAAGCGCAATGGCACTTTATTACGTTCCGATTGAAACGTGTGATAAACCGTAAGTATCATTGTATACATACAAATTATATTTTTTTATTCAATTACTTTTTATTGTACGTTTCACTCATCTCCATTTCTTTTCAGCACGTCTTCAGATTTGCGGTATACGCCGCGCATTCTAGGCAGAAAGTTCTCGTTAACCTTAACATCCTACAAATGGATTGATATTGACATCAGCGTGACATCAGATTCATGCTCTGTGGAGATATCGCTCGGCGATACACGCTGCAACCGGATTATTCTACCATACAGAACATGGAGAACTCTGATCGAGAAACGTGTTGACATCGAGCGATTCGTCCAGTCAACGGAGACAACATCATCGTTAACGATACACGACCTTACCATGCAACTTGTTAAACTGAACGAACAAAGTATTGTTAAATTAACGTTGCACAATGCATGTATTTATCTCAAGCCTGCAACCGTGCTATTCTTATACGAGCTAGAGCATTGCAAGGTCCGTGGATTGGCGTTGGAGGGGAAGGAAGGTCGTTGCATCCACTTCAACGATGTGGAACGAAAATGGCGGCGGCCATACTTTTACTGCACACTCGCTCACTCACACAACTAATAGCTGTAGTACCTTACTATCTACGTACATACACTAACACTGACTCGCTGTCTCGAAAATGGCGGCTATGCAACGACCTTCCTTCCCCTCCAACGCCAATCCACGGACCTTGGAGCATTGCATTGAACATGTATATTTTACGTTATATCAAAGCATCGCTATCGTGACTGAGAAATTTAAATATTTCGTAAACTTTTTGCGTCAAAATTGTGTCGTGAATAAACGCGAAGCTATACATATGTTGCGCAAATCTTATGATAAGAGTTCGCAGATCGAGTGTGAATTAATTGCTTATGCTATTGATATTATTGTACACGATGCATTGTACACTGAATAAAATAAATGCATTTAAACATACGCTCAGAAATTACTTTCTCTCATCATTTCCACATTATAAAACGGTGGTCTCGCGTCAAGTGACGTCAGGCTTCTCTATCGAGAGACAGTATATAATATAAAATATAATATAAAAAAAAGATAGATACTTTTCGGAACGAGGAGTGACAAACGGTGGTGAGTTGTGCTGGCAACGATATTGTATACATTAGCCAGCATACAGTTGCGGCGTATGTTTCATCTTATTCTTTGACCGTCATACAATACTTTTGAGATTAGACGCAACTGTAAATATGCACTGCGACGGAAGATGCTCTCGCACAGCCCTTTGCTTTTCAGTCTTGATCGCGCTCTCGCTTCAATACTATCGGGAGTGATAAGTGAGTTAAAAATGAATTCAGAACTCTGCAATGAACTTGAGTTGATGCAGGATTACCTGCACAGAGTTCTTTGTCTTCTCCCCGTCCATACATTGGACAGAATTATCGCTGCCGCGGAATCCGTCCTTCACGGACATCCTCCTCCTCAAGACGATATATATATTAGAAATTTATTTAACATTTTCACCTTACTCCCATCATTTATTGTGATGATGTTTTGGGACATATCCCGACGCATCTTGATAGAGGATGCGGAGGAAGCCCAACAGATCCGGGTAGAAAATGTGGTGCGAGAAGAGGAGGAGGAGGAGGAAGTGGTGATGGTAGAAGTGGAGGAAGAAGTAGACATGATGGAGGAGGGGGATGACAATCCAATATTTTTTCTATCCTCTTCCCCCCGAGGACGAGGACGAGGACGAGGACAAGGACGAAGCCGCGGAGGAAGCCGCGGACGGGGAAGTCGGGGACGGGGACAACAATGACAATAGTGGTGGTGGTGGTGGTGGTGGTGGTGGTGGTGGTGGTTGTGGTGGTGGTGGCGGCGGCGGTAGTGGCGGCAGTGTTGGTAAAAAGGCAACGGTGACGATATATATTGCATTAATCAGCATACAGTTGCGTCTACTCTCAAAAAGTATTGAATGACGGTCAAAGATTAAGATGAAACGTACGCCGCAATTGTAAATACGCGCTGCGACGGAGGACTCTCTCGCAGCCCTTTGTTCCTCAGTCGTAGCCGTGCTCTCAATCCGTGAGGTACTTCGCCGCAAGTGAGTGATCTTAAGTGCGTAATAGAAAGTAATAATAATAAATATGGAATTTGGAGAAGAATCAATGCAGGAGTACCTGCACAATCTCTTCTCCCGCTTCCCCAACGATATTCTACGCGAAGTGCTTGAAACAACACGAGCTGTCCTAAACGGACATCCCCCTCCTCCTCCTCCTCCTGTATACAACGAGGAAAGCGAGGAAGAAGAGGAAGCTGAAGAAGAGGAAGCTGAAGAAGAAGAGGAAGGAGCCCAACTTTACGCTAATAACCTCTACGAGATTTTCTCTATTCTACCAGATTTTATATTAATACATATAATTTCAACGGTACAACTCATCCTCCACGAGGAGGAGGGGGAAGAGGACTATTAGTGGTGGTGGCGGGAAGGAGGACAAAGACGAAAGACGAAAGACATAATTAGTGGTGGTGGTGGTGGAGTGGTGGTGGAGTGGTGATGGGGTGGTGGTGGTGGCGGCGGGGTAGTGGCGGCGGCAGCGGCAGAAAGGTGACGGCGGGCCGCTGCGCTATCGATGGGGGTGGAGGCAAGTGAAGAAGGTGAGTCTCAAAAATATTTTTATATATATCCTTTGTCTCGCGCGGCGGCGGCGGCGGCGACAAAAGACAGTTCCGCGAATAATCACCGCGAATTTCAAGGGTGACGTCAGGCCCGCGATATTGCCCTGCGGTGACGTCAGGCCCGCGAATTATATATATTATGTCGGTTCTAACTCGGAAGCAATGAGGGTCCCCCCCCCATCCCCCCCTATCTACTTACATAAACAAATAACGGTTATTACTATCTACATAAATAGATAACGGTTATCACTGTTTATGTAAACAGATAAGGGTAAGTCCCGCCGCACCTACATTTTCCCCCGCGCACCTCATCCCCCCTCGTTACTCCGTAGTTAGAACCGGCATAGTCATACTACTTATATATAATTATATACCAAATCTTGCATTATTACATATCATTGTATATAATTATATATATTTTATTATATATGGCCATATTTGATCTATATATAATTATGTATAATCATATATAAAAAATTGTTTCCCGGGTAATGCTAAAAATTTGAATATTTCATAATTGCATGTACTCATTTCGTTTACGTAAAATCAGTAGCGTAAACCATGAAGTCTTATTACAAACTTTATTGACAATTTAATTGTTATATTTTTTCACATTATTTATGTATACAATGCAACTAAAATATTATTGTAATAAAATTGTTATTTCAGTTGTACACAGCATCCAAAGCGACCTATAAAACCGCCCAGACGGTACAAACGCACCTCAAGTGACTCTAACAAATATAAAAGATCTAAAAAATGTGATGAACAGTCTATGGAACAAATGCTAAGCCATGATATAAAAAAATCGTCGATATAAAAAAAAATGCAAACCAACGACACAGCAAGGGATTCGGAAAATTCTGAATCCTGTTCTTCCGAAACAGAATCGTTGGGTTCGGATAAAGGACAAGGTTCTTCCAAACCTGGTGTTCATTCCGCTTGCGAAAAGCATACAACTTTAGCTCCGTCAAATGTTAAGGTGGACAAAGAACGATTTCATTACGCTCCTCTACAAACGTTTCAACCAAATGCTGTCCCATCTACATCAGTAAGCAATTCAAATAATTTATCTAGTTTAGTATATGCGCAGTATACAGATAATAGAAAAAATTATACGGAAGAATCATTTTGTCCAAGTGGAAATTCTTTCATGCAAGCTCAGCCAGGAACTGTTTTGCCAGTGATCGCAACATCGACAACGAGCTACCTGCCATCCCAGTCTTATGAAACACCAGCCTACGGTCCAATGGTCTTAAGCAGCCAGTCTAATGAAACGCCAACCAATGTTCCAATAACCTTCAGTAATCGTACTGAAAAAAATATACAAGTTTCCGAAAATCTACCAGTCAGCGAATCAATAAAAAATAATGCTTTGAGAAGAAACACATTCAATATGGCAGTACAGGAAGGATGCATAAATGTATGAAGATTCATATATTTTATAAAGAATATTCGATAAATAATATTTATATTCTACATGTACACCCAGCGTTATCGATTTTGTCCCTCGGACAATTTTCCAAACTGAGAAGTCGCTATCTTTCTACATATTTACAGTTCATGATTAACGTAAAGAACAATAAGCTCTACTTGTTTCATTAATCAAGAAGTGCAAGTATGAAAAAAGATGGAGACTTCTCACTTTGGAAAGTTTTCTGAGGAACAGAATTAATGACGCTGGGTGTACAGTGCGTTGCATTGATGCCTGTGGTATTATATCGATTTTAGGGACCACGTTTCTTTTTTTATTTTTACATTCATGACCGAATGCTGCGTCAACGATTACCGCAGCATTCGGTCATGAATGTAAAAATAACCAAGAAAGAAACGTGGTCCCTAAAATCGGTACCCCAGGCATCAATGCAACGCATTGTACGCTCGACAAATAATATTTGTATTCTATATGTACAGAAAATTGAATGCACGCTTTGACCAAGTAGACCGACAATTGCAGTAAGTTTTGACTAATCATCATTGAATTATTTCTCAACTACTTATTACATTATCAAAAAATTTATGAAATGCTGTCATGTTATATAAATATTTTTGCTAACTACAAAGCAAAGTAAGGTTTCAGAAGCTTAGATATTAATTTCAAAAGCATAAAAAAGTAATTAAAAAAACATATCAAAAAAATGTTTTGTATTTGTGATAATATTACTACTATATACGACGTTGTTTTTAATAATACATTTAATTCATTTAAAAAATCACCAATCCATTGTAATGAAAAATCATGAAAAACACTATATTTTTTAGTTTTTGAAGAGCATAGGTATACCCCTTTAAATGTCATAACGGTACATTTGTAAGATAACATATCATTTTTGTTTGCAGAAAATTAAACAATATTATTTCACGCCACATAGAGCACCGAATGCCAATAAAGCCGCAAATTCTACCATTTCAGTCGATCGAAGCGTTTCAAGAGTTCGAAAATAATGAAAATGTTTTTAATGAGATCGTGAGTTTCCGTTCACTTCTACATGTATTGTTCATATTTATTATAATTCTGCACATTAAATTTGATCATTTTCAGGTTGCCTACTTTAAATGGTTAGGCGGATATACGCTAAAGGATTGTGTGCATTATTGCATGACCGAGAGTCTTTCTAAAGAAATTAGTGAACATTTTACGTGGTGGGAAAATGAAAAGAAGAAAAAGCTATCACTATATAAAAGCAAGTTTATTCAAGCAATATACAGTACGTATATATAATGTATGACGTTCCTGGCTAAAAAGCTGATCAATTGGGAATGTCGGAAGTATCGGTAATCCGATGTCACTGATACATTTTCAAAACTCTATTCCTTAAAAAAATGCAAAGAATAAAAAATCAAGTTTTTCAAATTTTTAGCCTAAACGACCTTAACGTCTAACAAAGTTTATGCTTGCAATAAGAAGTCGACATTTTGTTTAAGGAAATAAAATTTTTTATATATAAAAAATTATAATCTTAATAAATATATTTTATAACTCCTCTGTTACAGAAGCAGTGTTACAAAATTCAAGTTTTCCATCACCAACTCGAAATTTGTTACAAGAAAATGTTTCAGAATCTCTTCGGGTAATTAAGCAAAAAAAAAGAAACATGTTCAGAGAGGAGAATCCGGAGAATATCGGTAATCGCAAACGTCTTGAAAACGAAGCAGACGATTTATATAACGCAGACAATGTCTGCGTTATATAAATCGTCTGCTTCGTTTTCATTGTATACTTTGTACAATAACACTTTTTTATGTTGTTAAATATACAGGGTGTCAGGTAACTATCGCCCGTGGTTTCGTGGATTGATACCCAGCCAGAAATGATTAGTCGAATCGACGTCGATTCGACGTCGATGCGTCGATAAATGGTCGAAAACTAGTCAATATTTTTATCATTTTCTACTTTGTCATAAAAATTGTTTATTGAGTAATTGCGAATATTTTTGTAAAATTTCTATTAACTTTGTAACAACCCGTTTTTCTTGGATAGATATCGCGCACGGACGTAGCTCGTCGGGAATTCCAGGGCACGATCCGGGTTAAGAGAGAATTAGACTTGTGTGTTTGAACGTGTAAACTATGTACAAGTTTTATTGAGTGAAGGGACGAATACAATTGTCTTAAAGCTAGTATTTACAGAGGGTGCGTCACCGCCGATACGTCGTCGGCCGTATCGCGCGCGGGGTGACGGCTATCTTGATCGCGGCAATCGGGAATACCGTCGGGCAACGGTTTCGGCGCGGGGAACGTCGTCGGCGCGGTTGCCGCTTATTCACACGGCAGGTGCGTTGTTTACGCGGTCGGCGTTCTTTTCGGTGCGCCGGCGGCCTCGTGTTTTTCGGCCTTTCAAGTTCGCGTGCTCGGCTTTTCGCGGTCGTCAGCACGGAAGCGGGGTGCGGGTCGGCGCTCGGCCGAGCGTCCCTTTAAATCCGCAGCTGTTATGTTGCGATCTCGCTCGCAGGCAGGATGCGACGGCTACGTCGAGTACGCTCGACGGAGGCAAAGACGCTTTACCCCGTTTTTCTGTAGCCGCCGCGGTAGGATCGGATCGGTGTCGAGGAAAGCCGGTCGGGCAAGTACGCTTGCCTGAGCCCAAGACGCTTGAGCCCAGCTTCGGCGAGGAGAGACGGGTACGAGAGCGGTAGCCGTCGAGAACGCTCGACAGAGGCCAAGACACTTGACCCCAGGACTACCTCGGGAGACTTCTTCGGAGACTAGTCGGCGGAGTAGCGGTCCGAGCAGTCGGCGGAGAAGAAGCGCAGCATCTCGCTGCTCCGGCGCTTTTATACCCGCATCTCGAGACGTCGGGAACGTTCGGTGGCGGTTCGGTTCGTGTCGGAGCCAGCGTCCCCGCCGCTCGAGATCGGTTGCGTGGTGGGCGGACGGAGGCGAGTGAGCACGTCGCTAGCGCGTGCCGGTTTGGGGCCGGTGCGCGTGCGCGGCGCGGTCACCGCGACGTGCGGTTGCCTCGCTGCTCGCATTGGCGCGTTTGAAGTCGTTTATCGGCGCGTAGCGCCTCGTTTGACGCTCGGCGGATGTTCGGCCGGCGTTTTGCGGACGATGACCGGTCCGTCGGGGGGGTCGCGCGGAGGCGGTTTGTTACAACTTTTATTCAATTTTACGTAGATCAACATAAATTGGAAGGCAAAGTATATATTTTACTTTTTTATTACATTGTTTTTATGCACTAAAAAGTCGAGATATCGGAATGCGATATGTGTTCTTTTGCATACACAATTAAATCAACATATAGCCTGTATATAATCTTGATCTGCAAATTGTGTAGAGATGCATACATCATTTGCATGATTTAACAACTTTTTAATAGCAATAAATGGATCTTAAAAATTGTTACATTTGTTATAAAAGAATGACACTCGGGAAAAATTTTTTTATATATTATTATATAATTATGTACACTTATATGTAAAATATGTCCGTATATATAATTATATTATATGTAATTATATACAATTTTATATAATTATATGTATATTTATTTACATATAAAGATACATAACACTAATATAAATTACATGTAAGTATATGTAATCGTATATATTTATGTTTGGACGTATTTTATATATAAAATATTTTTTCCCGGGCATTTAAAATGAATATATCACTAAGCTGCACTAATATTTTTCATACACATGTATATTTATAATAATTTTTATATCTTTTAACATTTATAATTATTATAAGAATTCATCATATTTGAAATTTTTCTAAAGGAATTTTTAAAAACCTTAAATATTGTCAAATTTTATAAGCTTTCTATGTAAAATGAGAAAAAAGATTTTTTTATTATTTTTTTTATTATTATATTATTATATTATTATATTATTATTAAATATATTCCCGAAATGCGTCCACGTTATCGTGCAAACAAGGTTGATAAATTACGACTATTACTATTATCGAACGGCAGCGTACGGCAATATAAGTATGCATCACTTACGCTACGCTTTTAGACTTGGCGCGAATTGCAATTGTGTCTCTCGAATGGTTGCGTCTTACAGTTGAGTGAGCGCTCACTGTTATTGGTGTATTCTTCAAGAGCTAAAGGTCTTTGAATATTTTACAATGTTGATTTGATTTTATGTTTTAATTGTGAAATAGTTTGTTCTAGTTAAATAATGTTTTTTTTTATTTACATTATTATATTAGGTATATTATTTTTCACAAATGAAAGTAAAAGCCAAAGAAGAATTTAAAGTGAATGATAGTGAAGTATTGTATTCAGTTATGGCTGCAGCTATTAGTAATTCTCTTGCATGTAAATACAATTTTCGAGGCGATGGCAATCAAAAGAGACCTTTTTGCAAATTACTGTTGTGGGAAGTGATTATAGGTGAATACATATTACTTTATAAATTTTATTTGTATTTTTTATAATAGTAGGAAAATACTTTGTTTTCAAATATTTCTTATTTGTGTCTAGTAATTTTACACAAAACATTTTATTTCTAGGCGCAATTCATAACAAGAGACATAATGTATTTGTTACGGATTTATCATTATACATAGGGCAATGGTTAAAGAATGCTCTATATAAAAAACAAGATGATGAAAGTTTTGGAAGACGTGATACAAAATTCAAAGAAACAGATAAGCATTTCTAATTACATTTTGTTTGGCAAATACACATATGCATTTATATTTTCACTAAAATTTTATTCACATATTAAAGTAATATATTACAGTAATAAATAGCATTTCGATATTACTCAAGTTCATGTTAATATTACCTGTTATAATCTCATCTCTAGATATTCCCAGTGAGAAATGATGACAAAATCGACGTCAATTCGACATCGATTCGACATCAAAATCATCAAAATGATATTATTTCGATGTCGATTTGATAGGTCATTTCATGCTGGAAATTAGTATTAATTCAACATCAAATCGACATCAAATTGACTTGTCGATGACTGGTCGAAATTTAAGCCCATTTTTAAGTCGAATCGACTACACATTTCGATCGTCGATCGACCAATGTTATCGACGTCGAATGGACGTCGATTCGACTAATCATTTCTGGCTGGGATAGATCAAGTAAAACTGAGCAGAAAAGTCCTTTACCATTTTTTAATATTTATCATAGTTAACGAAAAAAAAATTAATAAAGTCTGCGAATAAGCGCGTATCACCGCGCGCAAGGACCGCCCGCCGGTCGCCGAGACGTAGGCAGCCGCGGCGCTGTGCGGTGAGGAGGGAAAAGAAGTAGCTGTTTTTCCCTCCTCACGGCACAGCGGCGCGCCTACAGCCGCGGCTGCCTACGTCTCGGCGACCGGCGGGCGGTCCTTGCGCGCGGTGATACGCGCTTATTCGCAGACTTTATTAATTTCTTTTTCGTTAACTGTGACAAATATTAAAAAATGGTACAGGACTTTTCCGCTCAGTTTTACTTGATCTATCAATCCACGAAACCACGGACGGTAGTTACCTGACACCCTATATATTATTGTTTCAATTTGATTAAAGTATTTTTTGTTTTGTTTTTAGTTTTAATACTTTTTAAAAATATAATATGTATAATATAATATATACACATTGTCACTTTATGTAGTGTAAAGTTTTATTTCATGCTCTCTAATACTGTCTCTGTCTATACAGCAAGTGTTCAAATTATAAGTATCAAAAGTAAAATGTTGGCTTATTGTATACAGAATCTTCAAATATATGATTCTTATCACAAAATAATTCTAACTTCAATTCTTAGCTTAATTATTATTGCTGTACAATCCTTATATCCTTATATCTTTCATATTCCTTCTATGAGTACCATATAGATCGCGTTATGGAACCTGTGTTAAATTCCAATACCTATATATTAAGAATACCTATACAGAAAATTACTTAGCAGACAAAACAGATCAGTGAACGCTCAGTGATTCTTTATTATGAATGGTTTCTAGATTCAGCGAAGAACTAAAGGTAAAAACCAATAATGTTAAGAACTCACTAAGCGCTCACCAATCTGCTCTATCTGTTGAACATAAGTCTTGATATGACACAGATTTTGTAACAAGATCTACATGGAATTTCTAGAAGGGATATGAAAAGGATTAAAAATCTTTTTACCTATTGTTTATAACATGATGGCAATTTAAAAACACAATATGTTGCACGTCAGTTGTTCACAAATTGCTGAAAATTGTTGTCATCAGATTGCCGACGGATTTTCTACAAGTTTCTTGCATTGTCTGCAATCTGAGGGCAACCTAACAGCAACAATTGTTTCCTACCCATTGTTTAGATTTTAAGGATTCTTGACGTGTTGCGCGCCAGTTGCCAGCAAGTTGCTGAAAACTGAGTTTAAAGTCTATTGCCAATAGATTATTGGAAACTTGTCATTATTATATTTTGAAAATTATTACTGACAAAAACATACTGAAAAGAGGATACCCTCTTCTGTTGCTTTGCTGACAACTTCCCATACAGCACAGAGAGATTGCAGGAACATTGCAGAATGATTTCATTGAAACATTATAATATTGCATTTTGATTGCGAAACATTGCTGCAACATTGATGGAAGACTGCAGCAACATTAAGACGTCCGCTTTTTGAAATATTGCATTGAAACATCCCATTTTTCCAAAATATTTACAGAAATATTATTACATCACATAATTCCAATAAACAAAACAATATTTGTGTAACATTTTAAAAAACATTTTTCGCAAAAAAAAATCTCGGGAATATTTTTTCGGAAATTTTCAAGCGGTCAACCATCCAAGTTGCGACTCCGGTGAACGTTGCTTGATCTCCGCAATCGCTGCGAACTGATTCCTCATGATGACCTGTGAACACTTAATGCTGATATGTGTATATAATGATAGATCAGGTCAATATACGTTATCGAAAAAATGAAATATGTATAATTAAAGCACAATATTTATATAAACAAATATAAAATTACAGTTTTTCTTACTAATTTTGCAAATGCAGAATAGCATCTAGAATAACTTTTCTGTTATTTGTTTAAATAAGATGCAATTAGAAAATATATATCAATGTAATACAATAATTAAATTAAATATAAAAAATTTTTATTAAAAAAATAATCAAAAAATATTGTTTGTAGATCGAGGTTTCTTCATATACCCATACAGCACAGAGAGATTGCAGGAACATTGCAGAATGATTTCATTGAAACATTGTAATATTGCATTTTGATTGCAAAACATTGCTGCAACATTGCTGGAAGATTGCAGCAACATTGCAGCAACATTAAGATGTCCGCTTTTTGAAATACTGCATTGAAACATCCCATTTTTTCAAAATATTTACATAAATATTATTACACCACATAATTCCAATGAACAAAACAATATTTGTGTAACATTTTAAGAAACATTTTTTGCAAAATAAAAATTTTGGGAATATTTTTTCGGAAATTTCCAAGCGGTCACCCATCCAAGTCGCGACTCCGGTGAACGTTGCTTGACTTCCGTGATCGCTGCGAACTGATCCCTCATGATGACCTGTGAAAAAATGAAACATGTATAAATAAAGCAAAATATTTATATAAACAAATATAAAATTATAGTTTTTTTTACTAATTTTGCAAATGCAGAATAGCATCTGGAATAATTTTTCTGTTATTTGTTTAAATAAGATGCAATTAGAAAATATATATCAATATAATACAATAATTAAATTGAATATAAAAAAATTTTTTTTAAAAACAATTAAAAAATATTGTTTGTTCATTGGGTTGTAGATCGAGGTTTCTTCATATATGAACCTATTTTGTCTAGTGATATAAATATTTATGTTTCTTAACAATACTATGATGCACACAGCACCACGGGACCGCATTCCTCTTTCTAGACGTCTTAGAGTCAACATTTGAAGGATGTCTGTAGACGTCTATGCAAAGTCGATTTGCAGTCAACTTTGAAAGCTTGACTCAGATAAGTCGACTTACAGTCGATATTTAGTTATCGATAGACAGTCGATGGACGGCTGTACTGTTAGAGAATGTAGAGATTCAGCGGAAAATTTAGTAATGTCGCCCGACCTTAGTTTGCTAAATACGGATGAATAATTATGGATGAATTAAATTAATATATTATTATACACAAATATTTTGTTTTGGCTCTTTATTGCCACTACTTTATTATAAAATTATGATATTGCAATGTTTCCGGAATATTACTGGCATATGCAATGTGATGTTGCAGGCATATTGTTAATGTATGTTTCTGCAATGTCTCCGTAATATTGCATTGCAATCTGCAACATTGCAACATTGCTGCTATGTTGCTGGAATTTTCTGTGCTGTATGGGTATGGACTTATTTCATCTATTGATATAAATATTTACGTTTCTTAACAATACTATGATGCACACAGCACCACGGGACCGCATACCTTTTTCTAGACGTCATAGAGCCAACATTTGAAGGATGTTTGCAGACGTCTATGCAAAGTCGATTTGCAGTCAACTCTGAAAGCCTGACTTGGATGAATCGACTCTTACAGTCGACATACGGACGGTTGTGCTGTTAGGGAATGTAGAGATTCAGCAGAAAATTTAGTAACGTAGCCCGACCTTAGTTTGCTAAATGCGGATGAATAATTACGCATAAGTTAAGTTAATATATTATTATAGACGAATATTCTGCTTTGGCTCTTTATTGCCATTACTTTATTAAAAAATTATGATATTGCAATATTTTCGGAATATTACTGACATATGCAATGAGATGTTGCAGGCATATTATTAATTTATGTTTCTGCATTGTCTCCGTAGTATTGCATTGCAATCTGCAACATTGCAACATTGCTGCAATGTTGCTGCAATTTTTTGTGCTGTATGGGTTATGAGCGATATTTGCAAGTTGCCGACAATTTGCAATCATTTGGCTATCTGGGTAAATAATTAATTTACTCCTGTTTATTTATTACATTACACACGCTTGCCCAAACACACAGTCACATACGCACACGCGCGCACACACACACAAATCATTTTCGACATTTTATTTGGCTACAAGACAATAATTAATATATTTAATGTTTTTAACAAATACACGACAAAAGCACAGCATCATTATCTTTTTTTATTATCGTCACGTTGCTTTTATGTTGTTGAAAATGATTGATAAAGCAAAATGTGTTCCACGAATAGAAGTCATTTTGTTGGTAACAGAATAAGCAATAGTTGCTCTCCGTTTGCTTTGAATCTGCTGACATAAAATGTCTCAAATCTGCTTTCATGTTGTTGAATATGTAGGATTATGCGTTACGTTTTCAGCAAATACACACCAACTAATCGAAAATTCATGCTCAGCATTCAGTTGCTTGATTTTGCAAAACATGCATGGTTATCAGGGGAGTTAAATTAATATATTATTATACAAAAATATTTGGTTTTGGCTGTTTATTGCCACTTTATTAAAAAATTATAATATTGCAACATTTCCGGAATATTATTGGCATATACCATCAGATGTTGAAGGCATATTGTTAATTTTCGTTTCTGTGAATATCTCTTTGTAATATTGCAGTGCAATCTGCAACATTGCAAAATTGCTGCAATGTTGTTGCAATTTTCTGTGCTGTATGGATTTTCGTTAATATTAAAACGTTTCAATTTTTTATAAAACTTGAACAAATGTTTCGTCATTATAGTAATTATTTTAATAGCATGAAAAAAGTTAACCATAAATTATTTTTAGTTAAAAATTTTGTAAAGTCAAAACAAACCACATATTAAATTGTCATAAATTATATGCAAAAATGGTTACAAGTTTTGCCGTTTTTAGGTTAAAAATTTGTCATGAAAAATACACTGCCAAAAAATGTTAAATCTATGATTCAAAATCTATGGCTATGCATAGCATTTGAGTCATAGATTTAATATATTTTATATTTACAAGTTTTTTAAATAAATTTTAAGAACATTTAAAAATATTAATTTTTTTTA
Source organism: Solenopsis invicta (assembly GCF_016802725.1). Lineage (NCBI taxonomy): Eukaryota > Metazoa > Arthropoda > Insecta > Hymenoptera > Formicidae > Solenopsis > Solenopsis invicta. The sequence continues at coordinate 12,319,113 of NC_052669.1, read as the reverse complement.
TATACCTGAATTAAAAAATAACGTAAATATAAGTAAATAAACAAATATTTTGCTTGGTATTGTTTTCTAGAATTTTTGTATAAATATAGGTATTCGAAAAGAAGCGGGAATTGACAAGAAATGGCGGACCAATCAAAACAGCTGTTTCGTGTCGCGACTCTGATTAGAGGACCTCTAGCTTGAAGGCTTTGGCACACACTGGCCTAGTTTACATCGTGCACTTGGTACGCGTATTAAGCACTATATTCGTATCAAATTCGTACTAAATTTTTAGTACTCACAATAGCCTAGTTTACATCGTGCACTTGATACGCGTATTAAGCATTATATTTGTATCAAATTCGTACTAAATTTTTAGTACTCACGATGTAAACGATGTTGGATCAAATTGGTACGAACGTATCAAGCAAGAGTATCGTACCAAACTGATACGCGTACCAAATAATACAAATAATGATATTGACCTTGTTTACACCGAGCACTTGATACGCGTACTAACTAGTAATTTTCTATTAAATTGTCTTGATTTCGGCAATAAATTTAAAAAATGGTATATTAAGTTGGTACAATATGAATTAAAATAATTAAATATATGTATTATGTATACACGCATTGTCGACAGTAAGATAAATTAATAGAAAGTTACGAGTTAGTACGCGTATTAAGTGCTCGGTGTAAACTAGGCCATAAACACTGAAACGTATTTTGTAGCGGATTAGGCCTATTGAATATAATCTTAATTGACCGTTCTTATGATAAGTAATCTTATTTGGTCTCTCTGAAACGATACATATTAAAAAATGTTGTGTAAGAAACGTTAGTACGTTCGATGTAAACGAGCCTGTGGCCTAGTTTACATCGAGCACTTGATACGCGTACTAACTCGTAACTTTCTATTAATTTATCTTACTGTCGACAATACGTGTATACATAATCCATATATTTAATTATCTTGATTCATATTATACCAACTTAATATACTATTTTTTAAATTTATTGCCGAAATCAAGACAATTTAATAGAAAATTACTAGTTAGTACACGTATCAAGTGCTCGGTGTAAACAAGGGCTGTATTAAAGCATTGGTGCGCACCAAACTTAATACGAGTACCAAAGTTTTAACGATGTAAACTAGGTCACTGGGTGTATTCCGAAAGTTCTATTGAAAATATTTCTTTTAATAATAAAGTTGGTAACACTAACCTGATAGCCACCTGTTTGTGTTGTTGCTGTAATGTTGCCAAAAACAAAGGGCATTAGTTTTCAGCAAATTTAGAACAAGGTGTGTGTCTCATTTGCTTTTGGTTTGACATCATATGAATTCAGCACGTTTCGCTGCCAATATGCTGCGTATTTGCTGTCAACGGTTTATCGCTATATATAAAGAGCAACATGAGAGCAAGTTGCCAACAACAAGTGCTGAGTCATAAATTGCAGCAAAAATTCAACAACATATCGAAAACGGTTAAATATATGTTTTGTACTTTTTTTTCAAATATATAAAAAATAAATAAGTTAATTCTTCTTTCTGCTGAATTGTCACTACCCTGCAAAAAATGTGCGATAAAACCGATTAAAAAAAAGTAATCCGAATCGATCGAGATTTTTACACCAAAAATACGGTATTAAGACCGATTGAAAATAAGATCGGAATCCAGATAGATTTATTAAAACAGAATACATTAATGTAAACGTAATAAATGTTTAGTTTACAAAAAAGTATTTCTTGTATCCTTTTCATTAAAAAGAATTAAATTTAAATTAAATATTTAATTTATGTACAAGAATAAATAACAATACAAATTGTTATTTACATATAAAAATATAAAATTTTATGTGACCAATGTTCCACACACACGTCACGTTTGAAAAGAATGAGAGCGAGTATTCGTCTCGCTTACAACAAGTAAGATCTAAAAGCTTACGTTAGTATGAGCTGGGGTGTCCGCCGCGGTGGCACCTAGATATAACGACTGTGGCCGCCCTCGACTCACGAGAAAATCTGCCGCGGCGTGGCCGCCTAGCGGTGACGCCAGCACTCATTTGTTAAATCCATTTCAATCCGATCTGATAGCCAAGTAAATAATTAATTTACTCCTGTTTATTTATTACATTACACACGCTCGCGCAAACACACAATCACATACGCACACGCGCGCACATACACACAAATCATTTTCGACATTTATTTAGCTACAAGACAATAATTAATATATTTAATGTTTTTAACAAATACACGACAAAAGCACAGCATCATTATCTTTTTTTATTACCGTCACGTTGCTCTTATGTTGTTAAAAATGATTGATAAAGCAAAATGTTTTCCACGAATAGAAGTCATTTTGTTGGTAACAGAATAAGCAACAGTTGCTCTCCGTTTGCTTTGAATCTGCTGACATAAAATGTCTTAAATCTGCTCTCATGTTGTTGAATATGTAGGACTATGCGTTACGTTTTCGTAAGCAAATACACAGCAACTAGTCGAAAATTCATGCTCAGCATTAAGTTGCCTGATTTTGCAAAACATGCATGGCTATCAGGGTAACTACGCTGAGTTCTGTAATAAAAGTTGTGTTTGTGATTTTGTTAGCTTGCAGAGAGCATTTTTTTTTTTTTTTTAACGGGGGGAAAATACTCATAGTACCCCGGGTTGGCTAGACCACGGGAGTGTGGGACTCGGGACGCGGTACCCCTCGCCGGCACAGACCGCTTGCGCGGCAGAAAGTTGGCGAGGCCCGGCCCGCCTACCCACTAAAAACCCACCGAGCCCATCTCGCCCCGTTGCGTGGAGGGACCGGGATTGTAGAGACATACGCCAACGTCCCTCCACTGGGGATCGGAGCATGAAGCTCCCCGACGCGCCAGTTCATCGGGTTGGGAGTCGGGCTTTGCTGGCCCAGCCGAGATACGTCGGCCGGTAGGGCCTAGCCCGACCCCGGGGATGCGGAGCGAAGCATCACGCACCCCCGCGCCCATTTAGGGCCATGGGGCCGCTCCCGACATATCGCCGGTGCGAGCCCCACGCCCAGGGACGAGCGGTCGCCGCCGCCCGCCCCACCACCTCCCGTCCACGGCGCTCGCGTGGCCGGGCCGGGCGCCAGGGAGGGGCATCTCGCCTGGCGCCGGGCCCCATCGGCCTGGGCCCCGTCCCGTCGCATCCCCCGAGCGCTAGGGGCAGCTAGGGACGGGCACCCGAGGAACGGCACTAACGCCGCTTCCCCTTGCCGAGGACGGGCGGCCCCGGGGAGGGCGCACTGGGCGCGCCTCCCTTGGGCCTCGCCTCCCTCGTGGCCTTACTCCCCCTCCGCTCCCTCTGCGGGAGTTGGCGGGGGAGGGGAGACAGAACTACCCTAGCCACGGGGAGGTTCTCCCCGGAAGCGTGACTCGACACGCTGACTGCGTTGGGCGCGCCGGTCTCATCGACCGCGCGCGATTTGGGCGGCGGGGGCTCCTCCCCGGACTCCGAAGTGTCCGAGGTGGACCCCGGCAGCCGAGCATCCACCGCAGCCGGGGGCCCATCTACTGGGACCCCGCCCGCGGGAGACGCACCCCCCTTGGCGGCCTCGGCCACCGCCGGACCGTCGCCCCCAACGGCCTGAGCGCCGCGGGCAGCGTCAGCGTCCGGCGATGACGGAGGCCGCTCCATTTCCATTTCCTCCTGTCTCCCCAGATCTGGGGAGGAGGGAGGAGGCCCCCCGGCCCTCCGAGGCATGGGGGGTATTTTGGGGCAGCCCGCGCCACCCGGTCGGTGGCCGGCTGCCCTGTTGCGGGAGGCACACTCGGGACAGAACGGCGGATTCGCGCACTGAGCCCGAGTGTGACCCTCCCCGCCGCAGTTGAAGCAGCACCGGGACCGGTCAAAATAACCGGGACACCGGTGCTGCATGTGGCCCTGAGCCAGGCAGCGATAGCATCGCTGTGGAGGCGCCTTAAGCGCCTCCACGCGAGCAGCCGCCCAACCCAGGGCCACTTTCCCCAGTTTGGCGAGCCTCGCCGCCGCCGCGACCGGGCACTGCGCAATCACAGAGCCCATGCCCCGGCGGCCGCGAGTAACTCGACCGACTACAATATCAGTGGCGCTGCATGCTCCGGCGCATGCCAGCGCCACCGCCACCTCCTCCGGCTCGGTGGAGTCCAGGAACCCGGACACCCGAACCCCCACCCTACGCATAGGGCAGGTTATTCGGATCCCCGGGCCCCCAGCCACCCGCCTCATTTCGGCCGCGAGGCGCTCCGCCGCCGGCCGACTATCCGCGCCGGGGATCTCTAGCAAGACACCCCCGGCCTGCGATACCCTGAACTTGAGGCCCAGGGTGGGCTGAGGGAATACGTCCCCCAGGTTGATCGCCGCCCTGGACCTCTTAATAATCTCGGTGTAGGAGGCACACCCCGGCTCCACCGTGATTGCCACCACGGAGGAGCGCGGGATCCGCCTCCCCACCGCACCCGGGGCAGCGGACGCCGCACGAGACGTCCCCCCCCATTTTTACCCCCCTTCGGCCCCTTCTTTTTCTTCTTTTTACCGGGCTGCGACCCCGGCGGAGGCGGGGGCGGCAATGCCGCACCCGCCCCCGCCGAGGCACCAGCACCGGCAACACCCGGTCGTGGGAGGGAGCGCCCGCGGCCGGTTTTCGAGGGCGCGGGGGCGGGGACCGACTTCTTCGTCGGCGCCCCCCCCGCAGCCCTCTTCTTCTCCTTGCGGCCCACCACGGTCGCCCAACTCGGTCCGTCCGTGGACGGAGCTCGAGCGGGCGGGTCCGCGGGGCCGCTGGGTGGCTCGGGGGAAGGGGGCTCTTCCCGCGGAGCCCTGTCCCCCCGACGACCACCCCTCACTCTTTTCGCACCAGCGCCAGCCGGGGAGGAGGCATAATACGCCTCATCCTCGACCCGCGCCAGGCGTTTCTCCAACTCCCCCATCGACCCAGACATCCGCCCCAGCAGCCCAAGCACCCTCTCCTCGAAAGAAGAGGGGTCGAGAACAGGGACGGATGCCAGGGCCGGCGGGGGGCAGGATGAGTCCACCCCGTCGCTCCGGGACGCAGCCGAGGGCCCCACAAGTGCTCGTCTCGCCACCCCCAGCTGCCCCCGTAGTTCCGCGACCTCGGCGCGGAGGGACCTTATCTCCTCCTCGCGCACCGCTGCCGCGACATCTTCCTGCCCCTCATCCCGCCCGAGGCGGCCCATGGCCCGATAGGCCAGGGTCATCACCGCTTCTCGGGCGAGATGGGTGCATTTCTTCAGTTGTCCGGACAAGGCACCATGCATCCCTAGCCTGGTGCACTTGTTCCGGACAATTTCCACCTCTCGCAGCCAACCGTCGGCCAAGCCGGCCAGGTCGGTCGTCGTGCTGCGAGAGATGACGCCGATCTCCCGATCCAGCTCGCGACGCTGTTCGGGAGTAAATAGTGTCGGGGGTATCTTGATCCGCTGCCTAGGCCGCGAATCTGACCCCCCCGACATATCTTCGTCCTCCGAAGAGTCTCTTAGCACATTGGCTCTAAGCCGCCGTGCGCGAAAACCCTCCATGGGCACTCCATGGAGGCGGTCCTCAATGTCCGCCCCGTCCGAGAGGGGAGACGGAGACCTGAAAGGTCCGCTCCCATCGAGCCGGGGACGGCCACGCGCCCGCTTCCTCCCGCGCTGAGTCCCGGATTCGGAGGGCACGCCCGGGATATCCGGTGTGACCACTACCTCCTCCGGAGGCTCAGGCGGAGGGGCGACCGCCTCTGTCGCGCCCCTAGAGGTCGAAACCTCCTCATCACATGGCCGGTCCACATCCACGGTGGTGCCCGGAAGAGACTCATCGGGTGAGCTAGGCTCACCCTCGCTCCCCCGGCCACCCCCGCGGATGCGGATCGGCGAGCGCGAGCGCGACCGACGTCGCCCCCGCCCACGCCCGGCTGACCGGCATCCGCCTCATGGCGTCCGCCGGGCAGCCGGCCCGGAGACAGGGAGCGCGCCCGACGCGCCCCGCAAACAGGGCCCCGTCCACCGACTTCCGCCTCGCGGCTTCCATCGGGTGACAGGGCCGACGTCTCCCCAGTGGGAGGCACGGGGGCCTCGGCCTTATCGGCCGGCTCCACCCTGGGCCCCCGCCGGACAGCGGGGTAGTCCCCTCCTCGGCGCGCGGGGGAGGGGCCACGGCTCGCCGAGCCGGCTCAACCCCACCGCCGCTCCCCGAGAGGGGGACTTGTGTCTCGTCGTCGGTGGAGGAGTAACCGGTCAGCCCGGACTCGCCCGAGCTCCAGTACTCCACCCATTCCCGGTCTCGCCACTCCACGTCGAAAATGTGTAGTTCCCACAGCTCCTTATCTGTGGGCACGTGGTCGTACCCGTAGTTCATGCGGAAGAGTCTCCGCAGGTACCTCCATCGCGAAGCCGAGTACGCGATGCGAGGGTCGTACTCAGGATCGTAGACCCTGGTCTCCGCGGTAGCCCTATGGTCGGCGGAGCCCGCGTCGACTCCGCTCGACCGCCCGTCGTTCGATGACGACAGGGGGGGACCCGGGACAATAGCCCCCCCGTGCCGGCCCTGGGGTGTCCGTTCACCCCTGGGCGGTACCTTCTTATTCTTTCTACCCATGTGTGTTTTCATAATGGGGTCTTTTTTAACGAAGGGAACCCCACCCTCGCCCCGGAGCCTACTCAGGCCGATGTCCGGGGACCATCGGCCCGAGGCAACATGGGTAGGCGGATCCACCAAGACGGGAGAGACGGCCCGGGGGGGCCCCGGACGAGCGCAAGCGCCCGCCCGGGACCACACCGGACCGGCACCACCGCCACGGCAGCAACGCTACCAACCGACTAAATACGTTGGTGCCCGAGACACGAAGCAGCGCCCCGCTGTTACACGGAACGACCCCCCGCGCCACGGACGCCACCCTTGGATTTTTTATAGAGGTTTACTCCTCGCAGCCCGGGCGGTGAGGCCCGGGCCACCGGTCCGTCCCGCACGTAATTTCAGCACGTGACGGATTACGGTATACCAGCTGGGGCGCCAGGGTGGCTGAAGTCCCTGAGTCTACGGCCTACGAGAGACCGCAGACCCCCTAGCGAGCTCGGGAACCGCAGGAACGCCAATTCCTGTATCTGGAGTCGTTGCAGAGCCTCGGGAGGCCCCGAAACGACTCCAGACCCCTACGGGGAGCTTGCAGAGACCATCGGAGAAGTTAGTTTAATTTCTTGTAATTTAATTATTTATAAAATAATTTTAATAACGTATTATTTATTAAAATAATTCTAATCATGTATTATTAAAATAATATTTACTAACAATAATTTTTATTTTAAAATAGGAATTCAGCAAAAGATGGATTTCCAAAAATTCCGTGAAGCTAAAAATCGAAAGTTTTTCTTAATTTTAAATAATTAATTGTAAGTAAATTAGTTTATATCCGTTTATGTGCACTAATAGTGCATGATAAAATTTATTCTATTTAAGTAGTTGGAGAGGCTACAATAGCTTAGCTGGCATGTTTATAAATGCTAGATTTTTATTAAATATTATTATAATATAATTTCATACTTATTTCATACAAAATCAAATAAGATTTTTTAAAAAAATATCAATAGTGACAATATCAAAAAATTTATCCTACAAACAAACTTTACAGTTAATTTTCAGTCTTTGGAAGTTTTTGTGCTCTTTAATTTCTATTTTAAAATCAAAATTATTGTTAGTAAATAATATTTTAATCAATAATCCATACGGGCGGATCCCGATAGCGCACGGGACCGATAGCCCACCACCACTTACAGTGGCCGATGCCTAGAGTTTTTTTATTGTTTGGGTTAGATAAGTCAAGATGATTGGTTGGTGTGCTATCGCACCGTGTGCTACCGGATCTCGTCCATCCCATACAGCACAGAAAATTGCAGCAATGTTGCAATGTTGCAGATTGCAATGTAATATTACGGAGACATTGCAGAAACATAAATTAACAATATGCCTGCAATGTCTCATGGCATATGCCGATAATATTCCGGAAACATAGCAATATCATAATTTTTTAATATTTATATCAATAGACAAATAGGTCCATATACCCATACAGCACAGAAAATTGCAGCATTATTGCAGCAATGTTGCAATGTTGCAGATTGCAATGCAATATTACGGAAACATTGCAGAAACATAAATTAATAATATGCCTGCAACATCGCATAGCATATGCCAGTAATATTCCGGAAACATTGCAATATCATAATTTTTTAATAAAGTAGTGACAATAAAGAGCCAAAGCAAAATATTTGCGTATATTAATATATTAATTTAACTCATCCATAATTATTTATCCGCATTTAGCAAACTAAGGTCGAACGACGTTACTAAATTTTCCGCTGAATCTCTACATTCCCCAACAGTACAACCGTCCATATATCAACTGTAAGTTGACTCATCCAAGTCAGGCTTTCAAAGTTGACTGCAAATCGACTTTGCATAGACGTCTGCAGACATCCTTCAAATGTTGACTCTAAGGGGAGGGTTTCGATAGCGCACATTCCGATAGCCTACCAACCAATCAACTTGACTTATCTAACCCAACCTACGGAAAATTTCTAGGCATCTGCCATTGTGAGTGGTTTGTGTGCTATCGGGATGTGCGCTATCGGGACCCGCCGAATATTTATATCAATAGACGAAATAGGTCCATATATAAAGAAACCTCGATCTACAGACCAATGAATAAACAATATTTTTTAATTGTATTTTTAATAAAAAGTTTTTATATTTAATTTAATTATTGTATTATATTGATATATATTTTCTAATTATATTCTTATTTAAACAAATAACAGAAAAGTTATTCCAGATGCTATTTTGCATTTGCAAAATTAGTAAAAAAAACTATAACTTTATATTTGTTTATATAAATAGTGAGCTGTAATTATACATATATCATTATTTCGATAACGTGTATTAACCTGATCTACCAGTTATAAACACATATCAGCATAAAGTGTTTACAAGTCATCATCAGGGATCAATTCGCAGCGATCACGGAAGTCAAGCAACGTTCACCAAAGTCGCGACTTGAATGGGTGACCGCTTGGAAATTTCCAAAAAATATTCACGAGATTTTTTTTTGCAAAAAATGTTTTTTTTTAATGTTACAAAAATATTGTTTTGTTCATTGGAATTACGTGGTGTAATAATATTTATGTGAATATTTTGGAAAAATGGGATGTTCCAATGCAATATTTCAAAAAACGGACATCTTAATGTTGCTGCAGTCTTCCAACAATGTTGCAGCAACGTTTTGCAATCAAAATGCAATATTACAATGTTTCAATGAAATCATTCTACAATGTTCCTGGAATCTTTCTGTGCTGTAGTGGATGATTACAATTATTTTATAAATAATTAAAATACAAGAAATTAAAATAATCTCTCTGCTGATCTTTGCAAGCCAACAATAATCATAAATTTAATAGCGAATTTGATTGGATACACTAGTGCGCACTGGTGCGCACTGAGTGCGCCCTCTTCTAAGGCTTGTTTTCTATTCCTGCACTAGACTGCACTGGAACGTTCCTTCTTGCTTTCACTAACTTTCAAATATATATCTATTTCATTTTAAGTGTACACTAATTCAGGAGTTCAGGAACAGAAAACAAACGGCTAGTGTGTTGTATTCGGTTGACGTGCACTCCACTGGTTCAGAAACTATGGTGTGTTCGATTGATAATGCACTAAAAAGATGCTAGTAAAAACGTGTTCGATTGAATTGCATTACTCTAGTTCAGTGATACTTTTATGTTTGATTGAACGCACTACACTAGTACAGAATGCACTGAACCGCACCGAGATTTTCGGTAGTGCGGTTCAGTGCGTTCCGTACTTAGGGTCAATGCACACAGGACGCGTCAACGCGTTACGCGTGGCGGATAGCCAATCATTCTTTTGCTTTCTTATTTCTTTCCATAAAAGCGAAAAAATGATTGGCTACCTCGCCTCGCGTAACGCGTTGACGCGTGCTGTGTGCATTGAGCATTATAGTTTAGTACAAAATTGATACAACGTATGTAATGGCAAAAATATGATTAAAAAAATATTGTTATTAGACGAACTATTAGATAGTTCAAGCAGTTCCAGCGATGAAGAAATAAAGACAATATTAATGAAATGTGAAAATATTTCAAAAATAAAAAATATGATGGAAATTATTAAGGAATAATGTGACAAGGAGGTATGCTATACGAAATTTCAACATATTTTAAATATTTGTTATTTTAGATTTAAAACATCTGTTATCAGTTTCAGCGACATTTTTGTTTGAAACGAAGCACGTTCGATATATTAAATAATATGTATTTAAATTTGGAAATTTATATACAACAACAGAGCATGGTGGGCGTAAAACAATAAATATTGATGTACAGCTATTAGCCCTCTTATGGTATGTTTTTTATATATTTATGTAATTAATGTATATACATAAGTATTTAATAATATTATATTTACAGGTTTGCAGAAAACAAATGTGTGATACGGGACATTGTATCTAGATTTAATGTAGCAGAATCTACTTCCCAGATAGCACAAAATATTTATAAAATATTTACTAAATATTTATAATATTTATTTTAATATTTTATAAACATTTATCAAAACATTTAATAAATGTTTTTATGGCCGTAGATTAGACTGATCATAAATATTTATCATAAATGTTTCAAAAATATTTATGATTTATGATAATTATTTTGAAAATGTTTGAAATATCCGCATAAATATTATATTACACCATATAATCTCAGTGAGTAAAACAATATTTCTTTATTTTAAAAAACAATTTTCGCAAAAAAATTCCAGTTTCTTAGGAATTTTTTTCAGAAATTCCGAAGCGGTCACTCATCCAAGTCGCGACCAATATTTTAGAAAATATTTTAACAATATTTTTGATAAAGATTTTTATAATCTTTTTCCGACATATGTATATAAAATATGTATAAAATATTTCTATAATATTTATAAAAATATTTATGATAAATATTTATTAATATTTATCATAAATATTGTGTGCTATTTGGGTTTTCATTCTATTATAACAAATGTTATGAAATATTTTAATTATATTGCTCCAAATATAATAAAGATGCCAGATACAGAAGATAAAAAAAGATTAGTTGCTCGTGAATTTAAAAATGTGCGTAGTTTTTTTATGTTTAAAAAATGCATAACAGTTGACTAATAATTTATTAGTGGTAGTAATCAATAAATTAATTAACTAATAATTATCAATATATAGCAATAGTTTATTGGGACAAACTATTACACAAAACTATTGAAAAATTATTTGAGCCCAATAGTCACTACGATTTATATAGTCATATAAAATATGTATTGATAAATCAATAAATTAAACGTAATAAATTATAGTTTCCAAAAGAATATTTCTTCTTTTTCGTTCAAAAGGATTAAATAAAGATTAAATCTGAATTAAACATTTATGTACAAGATTTAATAACAATACAAATTGTTATTTTTACATGTAAAAATATAAAATTTTATGTAGAACAGCGAACCACACATACATTACATTTAAAAAAAAACAAGAGCAAAATTCGTCTTGAAGTTACAACAATGAGTTACCAAAAATTTCACTGAAGTGCGATTTAGAATGACGGTCACGGTGGCGCTTAGATATAATGCCTGTGGCCGCACTCGACTCACGAGAAAATCCCTCGCGGCATGGCCACCTAGTGGAAGCCGCGCAAGCCGCGAAGGCTGGTGTCGCGAAAAAATTTTGAGAGCATAGACATAGTACAAAGTCTATGTTTGAGACTTAAAACCAAAGCAAATCGTTCGATTTTTGAGAGCACCGTAATATGTTTTTACGTGTAAAATAACTATTAATAATTGAATGTCTTAAATTTTAACCGTATTCGGTATTTCTGAAATGATTTATAAATGTTTTTCATTTCATAAATAATATACGTTTTCAATAAACCTTTAATTAGCTATACCGAATGTGTATAAAATACGTTTATTATTCGTTTAAATATTGCTGCAATAAAAACGTACAAATATAATTTACGCTTAAACTTTTATTAACATATTTAAAAAGTATATCATACCTGGATATTAAATCCTATTTTTGATACGTTATTTAAAGGGACAACTTTTACAAATCATAAACGTATTTAAAAAACGTTCAATTAGTATATGATAGTATTTCATAGTATTTTTATACGTGTTATAAACGTAAATACATTTCTGGTATTTTATAAACCATTTTTCAACGTATAAAATACGTTCCGTATTATACATATGTAATAAGAACGATTATTATAAACGATTACGTATATTGCACTAACGTATAAAAACCGTTTTACCTATTGAAAGTTTATCCTCTTTAATTTCATTTTCGCGCCCGAATTGCTCTCCTCGATCCGAGACGACCGCGCTACTTACGACGACGACGACACGGCAGCGGACGCCCCGCACTCGCGCTACTCCGGTTCGCGAGCGAGACCGCGTGCTCCACTGACAAGATGGCTTAACCGGCTCCTTACCGTAATCGGATGCTCGGGAAAAAGGAGCAGGATACTGATCGACACACACTTCAGATTCACTCCCGTTTATTCAGACGAGTTCTTACAGACGTTACGTTTAACAGACCTTATAGGACGACAATCGACTCGACAGGACTCTCGCGAAAGGAGCGTCTTGCTCCAACGCCGACGGAACCAAGAGTATTCGCCGCTGTTCGTTACTCCGGAATTCCGGAGCAGGATGGTCGATGATCAATCGATCAGATTGGTCGATACGCGCGGTGACGAAGACGTGACGTTTCGATCGGTGTACGCACAGCGCGAACGCGCGGGAATCTCGCGATCGTCTCCGCGAACTGGCGCCATCGGGCGGCCGCTGCGTTTCGCCGCTTACACTATATACATATCTGCCACATACTTTATACCTGTTTTATACCATACTTGCTGTTTTATACCATACTTTAATAAACGTATAAAATAATCCAGTTCTTATTGGGTTTATTGTGAATAGTCAACTAATAATCATGTATATATTAACTATTAAAAGTAGTGTGCTGGTGATTATTCCAAATAACCTGACTATGAAATCAATAATTATTCCATAAAAGAACTATTGAGGAATGATTATTGCAAATAATCTCATTATGAAATCAATAATCACTCATTCAAAAATTATTAGGAAACGATTATTGCGAATAATCCAATCATTAGATGCTACATAAACACTATTAGAGAATGAATAATCACTATTGTAAGTCAATAGTGATTATTGGTTTTCCAATAGTTTATTTCCGTAAGGGATATAATACAATAATTAAATTAAATATAAAAAAATTTTTATTAAAAAAACAATTAAAAAATATTGTTTGTTCATTGGGCTGTAGATCGAGGTTTCTTCATATATGGACCTATTTCATCTATTGATATAAATATTTATGTTTCTTAACAATACGATGATGCACACAGCACCACTGGACCGCATGTCTTTTTCTAGACGTCTTAGAGTCAACATTTGAAGGATGTCTGCAGACGTCTATGCAAAGTCGATTTGCAGTCAACTTTGAAAGCCTGACTTGGATGAGTCGACTTACAGTCGATATATGGACAGTTATATTGTTAGGGAATGTAGAGATTCAGCGGAAAATTTAGTAACGTCGCCCGTCCTTAGTTTGCTAAAAGCGGATGAATAATTATAGATGAGTTAAATTAATATATTATTATACGCGAATATTCTGCTTTGGCTCTTTATTGCCACTACTTTATTAAAAAATTATGATATTGCAATGTTTCTAGAATATTACTGGCATATGCCATGTGATGTTGCAGGCATATTGTTAATTTATGTTTCTGCAATGTCTTCGTAATATTGCATTGCAATCTGCAACATTGCAACGTTGCTGCAATGTTGCTGGAATTTTCTGTGTTGTATGAGAAACCGTTGACAACAAATACGCAGCATATTGGCACCAAAACGTGCCGAATTCATATGATGTCAAACCAAAGGCAAATGGGACACACACCTTGTTTTAAATTTGCTGAAAACTAATACCCTTTGTTTTCGGCAACATTACAGCAACAACACAGACAGGTGGCTATCAGGGATTGTTCACACAGCATACTGTTACTGCGGAGAAGGCAAGGAGGACATTAACCACCCTGATAGCCATGCATGTTTTGCAAAATCAGGCAACTTAATGCTGAGCATGAATTTTCCACTAGTTGCTGTGTATTTGCTGAAAACTTAACGCAAAGTCCTACATATTCAACAACATGAAAGCAGATTTGAGACATTTTATGTCAGCAGATTCAAAGCAAACGGAAAGCAACTGTTGCTTATTCTGTTGCCAACAAAATGACTTCTATTCGTGGAAAACATTTTGTTTTATCAATCATTTTCAACAACATAAGAGCAACGTGACAATAATAAAAAAAGATAATGATGCTGTGCTTTTGTCGTGTATTTGTTATAAACATTAAATATATTAATTATTGTCTTGTAGTCAATTAAAATGTCGAAAATGATTTGTGTGTGTATGCACGCGTGTGCGTATGTGCTTGTGTGTTTGCGCGAGCGTGTGTAATGTAATAAATAAACAGGAGTAAATTAATTATTTACTTGGCTATCAGATCGGATTGAAATGAATTTAACAAATAAGTGCTGGCGTCACCGCTAGGCGGCCACGCCGCGGGAGATTTTCTCGTGAGTCAAGTGCGGCCACAGGCGTTATGGCTAGGTGCCACCGCGGCGGACACCTCAGCTTATACTTCCGTAAGCTTTTAGGACTTGCTTGTTGTAAGCTCGAGACAAATACTCGCTCTCATTCTTTTCAAACATGGCTTGTGTGTAAAACGCTATTCCACATAAAATTTTACATTTTTACATGAATAACATTTTGTATTGTTATTTAATCTTGTACATAAATTAAATATTTAATTTAAATTTAATTCGTTTTAACGAAAAGGATATAAAAAATACTTTTTTGTAAACTAAACATTTATTAAGTTTACATTAATGTATTCTGTTTTAATAAATCTATCTGGATTCCGATCTTATTTTCAATCGGTCTTAATACCATATTTTTGGTGTAGAAATCTCGATCGATTCGGATTACTTTTTTTTAATCGATTTTATTGCACATTTTTGGCAGGGTGGTGACAATTCAGCAGAAAAAAAGATTTATTTATTTATTTTTTATATATTTGAAAAAAAGTACAAAGCATATATTTAACCGTTTTCGACATGTTGAATTTTTGCTGAAATTTATGACTCAACACATGTTGTTGGCAACTTGCTCTCATGTTGCTCTTTATATATAGCGATAAACCGTTGACAGCAAATACGCAACATATTGGCAGCAAAACGTGCTGAATTCATATGATGTCAAACCAAAGAGAAATGAGACACACACCTTGTTCTAAATTTGCTGAAAACTAATGCCCTTTGTTTTCAACAACATTAGAGCAACAACACAGACAAGTGGCTATCAGGGCATATATGTTATCTTCTATTGCCCCTTTTACAGAAATAACGCTCGTGCTCTTTTTAATTTTTTGGTTGAAGCATTTCCTAACTCTCTCCCTAACATTTTCTATATCTTAAAAACTCCGGTTAGTACACTATGGCTACGTTCCGTTTCACGCATGATGCGCATGATGTATCAGTTTGCCCTTGTTTAACATTTGGGGAATTACAAGGATAAAATAATGTGCCATGCGCATTAAACGTGAAACGGAACGTAACCTATGTTGTCTCTTGGGCCTAGTTTACACCGAGCTTTCTGTTTGTTTTCTGTTCCTGAACTCCCTGAATTAGTGTGCACTTAAAGTGAAATAGATATATATTTGAAAGTTAGTGAAAACAAGAAGGAACGTTCCAGTGCAGTCTAGTGCAAGAATAGAAAACAAGCCTTTTGACTATATAAATATGGACTGCTAGTTGGCTCTTTTAGGCTGTAAGAAATAAAGTCACTAGATTAATAAAGTACCGCAATTCATAAGACTCAATGTATAAGGCTTTGGAGCCAAAAGGGCGTCGGAAAGTGTAAAGAGTGCACACTTTCATAATGTATGTATCTACGTATGTATGTATGTATTAAGTGCAATTATTTACCGTGAGACTCCGTGAGATGCGTTAGATCTGTTGTGTTATTGTTGTACTCTAAGAAATGAAACGATATTAAACGTTTAAAAACATGCCTAATTCCGAATAAATTAAAACCTTTAGACTTTATTGAAATGTTTTTAAATAATTGTCGTACAGACTTTGTGCCATCATGCCACAATATTGTTTTTAAACTTATCAAAACATTTATTATAGCACGCATCCATTTTATCTTAAAAAAAATATATTAATATTAACGCATACAGAATACGCATATATAATATTAACGCATATTAAACACATATAGTAGTAAAAGCGTTGCAATAAAATCATATGTGAATAAGAACCATTATAAATAAAATTAATTTATATAATTTATGATTTTCTTTCTTATTTAAATACATTTATACACATATGCACATTTTAAATGTGCCGCATGTTGGAGCCAAAATGGCGGAATGATTGCGGTACTTTATAAATCTAGTGACTTTAGTAAGAAACATCTACAGCGCCATCATCTCCTAAGCGACGATTTCCAGTATAAAATAACATATGGTGTAGTGTGTGGCTTTTATACGCGACAGTAATAAACATTTGTGCGATTGAGTGATATAATACAATGGTAGTATATTGTTTTATAAATGGTTGTAAATCAACCAAATATAAAAGTGTAAAGGAGAAACACATTCCTGTACCATTTTTTGGGTAAGTTATTAGTTAATTGCATTGTAACCTAAACTTTTTAATTTTTTTAAATTAGAATAAATTAAAAATGAGAAATATAATTCCTACAATGATTCAAGAAACATTAAGAAATCTAAGATTAGATATATTATTTATTAACTTTGACACACATATTAAAAATCTAGAAATATTAGAGAATCACAAATATGTAATAATAAAATTAATTATTACGTATTATTTGAACATTAAATTAGCTTATGAAGGTAAAATAATTACATTGAATGAACACAAAGACTTCATAAGACGTAATTTAATTAAAACTGTTATTTTCAGCGGGCAATAATGTATACTGTACACTTTATTACCCGAAAATGACGGTTCTCTAATGAAGCTTCCTTTTATTTATATGACATCACTTATTTGTTTTTATTTTTAATTACTTTCTATTTTTTGCTTTATATATTTTATATATATATATATATATATATTAATTATATAATTTTTTTAAATATATCTTTAATAATAAAATGTGTATATTTTATATTTATTTTCTTTTAATTTAGTAAAATTAATTCTTACTTTACAGAAATATAATCGCATATTTTGGAGTGAACGTATAAATTCAAAGCGATATATTGTATTCCGTCTCTTTCTTTTCTGATTTTCTACTATTGCTGTCTCGCTTTTTTGTTTCACATTTCTGCTACTTAGGAGATGGAAGCGTTGCAGATCTTTCTTACACGAAAACATAGGAAAGTGGAGGGGTACTAGCAGTCCATATTTATATAGTCAAAGACACCGAGCACTTGATACGCATACTAACTCGTAACTTTTTATTAAATTATCTTACTTTCGACAATGCGTGTATACATGATACATATATTTAATTATCTCGATTCATATTGTACCAGCTTAATATAGTATTCTATAAATTTCTTGCCGAAATTACGATAATTTAATAAAAAATTACTAGTTAGTTCGTGTATCAAGTACTCGGTGTAAACTAGGCCTTGGGGGTCGATTGCGTATTCCAAAACCTAGTGAAAATGGTAAAAGTGTGCTCTCACTCGATTAGCTATTTTTCACCATAGTGGAAATGCGACATTTCTCAAGTGACATTGCTCGGTAATTATTTTGATGTCGAGTTCAATCAAACTGTGTCGAATTTGATCGAGTTTGCGGAGTCTTGTATTGTTTCAGAATGGAGTATATACCTTTTACTTTTTATCGAGCAAGAGGAAAATGCAAATTAGAAAAAGAATTTTTAAAAAAATTTTAATTTATTAAGAAGAAGACTGAGAGATACTCAAGATCCATTTGATATTCTAGATAATATATTCTAGATAATACATTGTAAAATTGTATAAAGTATATAAATAATAAACAACAATAAATAAATAATAAAATATAAATAATATAAGTATATATTGTAAATAAATTATTCAATATTTACGCACCGTTTTTTTTAAATTGGTATCTTACTCCGGACTAGAGTCCTATATAAAGAGAGAAGCGACATTGATGTCCAAAGCTCTGATTGGTAATCTGATTGATATTTAAT